>NW_019942741.1:128748-140107 GCF_002910315.2 Salvelinus sp. IW2-2015 | reverse complement strand
TGGGTTGCCCTGCTAAGCAATGGCATTTCTATTGAAGGCCTAATTACCTTACCAGAAAAATCACATGATATTCACCTGTTGGAAAATCACATGATTTCACCTGTGGAAAATCACATGATTTACCTGTGGAAAAATCACAATGTTTCACTGTGGAAAATCACATGAATTCACCTGTGGATAATCACATGATTTCACCTTGGATAATCACATGATTTCAAACTGTGGATAATCACATATTTCACCTGGGAAAATCACATGATTTCACCTGTGGAAAATCACATGATTTCACCTGTGGAAATACAATCACGATCATATGATCACTGGAAAAAAACATAATTTCACATGAAATTTTCACGTTACCTTCACATACAATCACAAGAAAACACTGGGTCGGTAAGGTTGGTAAGGGTCGTAAGGGTTGGTTCAAGATGAAGAAAGACTTGGATAACAAGCTCGTAGACCAAGCTGTGTCTCAAATTGCATCCTATTCCCTTATATATATATAATATACTTATTTGATCAGAACCCTATAGCCCTGGTGAAAGTAGTGCACTAACAGGTAATAGGGTGCTATATGGACATGATCTGTCTTTCACAGACACAAACAGCATGCAGAAGATTAGAGCAATGTACTAATCATGTTCCGTAGTGTGTACTAATACAGTTCCCGTAGTCGTTACTAATCGCATTCCCGTAGTAGTGTACTAATACGTTCCGTATGTGTACTATCACGTCCTGTAGTCGTGTACTAATCACGTTCCGTGTCGTGCTAATTCCTGTTCCCGTAGTCATTTACTACATCACGTTCCCGTAGTCGTGTTACTATATCACGTTCCTGTAGTCGTCGTGTACTAATCACGTCCCGTAGATCAGTGTACTAATCACGTTCCCGTAGTGTGTACTAACAGTTCCCGTAGTCGTTGTACTAACAGTTCCCGATCGTGTACTAATCACGTTCCGTAGTCGTGTACTAATCACGTTCCCTGTAGTCGTGTACATATTCGCATTCCCGTAGTCTGTACTAAATCACGTTCCCGTAGTCGTGTACTAATCACGTTCCGTAGTCGTGTACTATCATGTGCCGTAGTTGTGTACTAATCATGTTCCCGTAGTCGTGTTACTATACACTGTTCCCGTAGCGTTTACTAATCACGTTCCCGTAGTCGTGTACTAATCATATTCCCGAGTTGTGTCAATCATGTTCCCGTAGTCGTGGACTAATACGTTCCCGTAGTCGGTACTAATCACGTTCCTGTAGTCGTGTACTAAGCACGTCCCGTAGTCGTGTACTAATCCTGTTCCCGTAGTCATTTCTAATCACGTTCCGTAGTCGTGTACTAATCACGTTCCTGTAGTCGTGTACTAAATCACGTTCCCGTAGTGCGTGTACTAATCACGTTCCGTAGGCGTGTACTAATCACGTTCCCGTATCGTGTACTAATCACGTTCGAGCTAAAAATCATAATAATAAATAAAATAATATGGGGATGAGGTAGTATGATCTGTGAGCTGCTGTTGACAGCTGATGCTTAAAGTTAGTGATACACAAGTCTGGAACCAACAGGACCCTGAACAGCTTCTATTCCCTAAAGCCATAAGTCCGCTAAATAGGTAGTCCCGATAGCTATTGGTTAACTATTTAACTATCTGCATTACTCATCACATACGCTGCTACTGTTGCTATCTGTCACTTTATTCCTAGTTGTTATTCCTAGTTATGTTGCAGTTATCATTACTCAGTACTGGTACCCTGTGTATATAACCTAGTTATCATTACTCAGTACTGGTACCCCGTGTATATAACCTAGTTATCATTACTCAGTACTTGGTACCCCGTGTATATAACCTAGTATCATTACTCCAGTACTGGTACCTTGTGTATAGAGCCTAGTTATCATTACTCAGTACTGGTACCCTGTGTATATCCTAGTTATCATTACTCAGTACTGGTACCCCGCTGTATATAACCTAGTTATCATTATCAGTACTGGACCTGTGTCATAGAGCCTAGTTATCATTACTCCATACTGGTACCCTGTGTATATAACCTATTATCATTACTCAGTACTGGTACCCGTGTAAGAGCCAAGTGTTATCATACTCAGTACTGGTACCGCGTGTATATAACCTAGTTATCATTAGAGCAAGTTATCATTACTCAGTACTGGTACCCTGCGTATAGAGCCAGTTATCATGTGTATCTATATTACTTCATTATTACAGTTTCTATTTTTCTCTTCTCTCGATGTATTGTTTGGGATTGACCCGTAAGTAAGCAGTGTCACTGTTAGTCCACACCTGTTGTTTACAAGCCATGTGACTACTGAAATGTGATTTGTTTGTGTTAGTATTAACGCATCCTAGATTCTATTCCCTGGTATCTGTGATTTGGGTCGCTGTCTGGACCGCCAAGGAAAGGAATAAACGTTATGAGGTAACCATGGTGATCCAAAGAACACCTGCTGCATCCGGGAGGGTCGGTACTGATTGGACATTGTGTACCTTCTTCGTTCTCTCTCTTTTTAATGTGTTTTATTTATTGTAAATTTAACCTTTATTTAACTAGGCAGCCAGTTAAGAACAATATTTCTTATTTACAATGACGGCCACCGGGGAACAGTGTGTTAAACTGCCTTGTCAGGGGCAGAACAACTGATTGTTATCTTGTCAGCTCGGGGATTCGATCCAGCACCTTCGCGTTACTAGCCCAACGCTCTAACCACTCAGCTACCTGCAGCCTCTTCATCTAAAACACTACATACTCTGAATATGAATCTCAGCATAGATGACACGACACCTGTGGCAGGCTTTTCCCTTGGGTAACACTTCTACTGTAGTATAACACTTTAGAACGTGGTTTTAGCGTGTACTAACCTTCAATAATGAACATGTATAGCATGTACTAACCTTCAATAATGTCTTGGTAACAAGGCTTATAATATGTTGCGTCTCAACATTGTCAACGGACTCAAAACGGTCTGTATTAGTCAGGATATTTAGTCGTGGTGAGTTCTTTAGTTGCTTAACGTTGCAATGCGTCGGATGATACCTGTTAAACAGTAGCTCTCGGGTCGATCATGACAACTGCTAGGCCCTCTGTACTGACACCAGTCTCGGCAGAGGCTGGTCCATGTAGGTTTCATGTGCTCTTCCAGGAGGACTTCGCCACTAGAGATTTTCCCCTAAGACCCTGATCTTAGGTTAGTTTTGCATTCCCCCACTAATGTTAAGGTTAAGATTTGAGGGAGTGGAGGTTGATCCTGGATCCACACCTAGGGAAAACTTCTCCATAAGAGGGGACCCACAGTAACCGACCGCTGTGTTGGCGGCCAGCTTCGGGGTTCCTGCAACAGTGGTGAGACGACTACGAGCTTCTGAGTGGCGCAGCGGTCTAGGGCACTGCATCTCAGTGCAAGAGGCATCACTACAGTCCCTTCGATTCCAGGCTGTATCACATCCGCGGTCTTGATGGAGTCCCATAGGGCGGGCACAATTGGCCCAGCGTCGTACGGGTAGGCCGGGTCATTGTAACTAAGAATTTATTCTTAACTGACTTTTACATTTTTTTTAAATGACAAGTGTTATAATGCATTTTAACCAACATTAACAGCATTGCCACCTAGCGAAGGAACCCAACAGAGTAGGATCATGAAGGCAGCCGCATCCTGTATGGCCCCAGATCTCAGCTACAGATATAGCCAAGTGACAAGACACTCGCAAGTTAAAAATAACACACTAGCTGGCAAGACACACAGGAGAGACAGGCACACACAGAGAGAGAGAGATGCACGAAGAGAGAGAGAGATGCACACAGGAGAGACAGACACACACAGAGAGAGAGAGAGAGATGCACACAGGAGAGACAACCACACCACAGAGAGAGAGATGCACACAGGAGAGACAGACACAGAGAGAGAGAGAGAGATGCACGCAGAGAGAGAGAGATGCACACAGGAGAGACAGACACACAAGAGAGAGAGAGAGATGCACACAGGAGAGACAGACACACACAGAGAGAGAGATGCACAAGGAGAGACAGGCACACACAGAGAGAGAGAGATGCACGCAGAGAGAGAGAGATGCACACAGGAGAAGACAGACACACAGAGAGAGAGAGAGAGATGCACACAGGAGAGACAGACACCACAGCGAGAGAGAGAGATGCACACAGGAGAGACAGACACACAGAGAGAGAAGAGATGCCACAGGAGAACAGACACACAGAGAGAGAGAGATGCACACAGGAGAGACACACAGAGAGAGAGAGATGCTCTCTCTCTCTCTCTCTGTGTCTGTCTCTCCTGTGTGCATCTCTCTCTCTGTGTGTGTCTGTCTCTCCTGTGTGCATCTCTCTCTCTCTCTCTGTGTGTGTCTGTCTCTCCTGTGTGCATCTCTCTCTCTCTTCGTGCATCTCTCTCTCTCTGTGTGTGCCTGTCTCTCCTGTGTGTCTTGCCAGACTAGTGTGTTATTTTTAACTTGCGAGTGTCTTGTCACTTGGCTAATCTGTAGCTGAGATCTGGGGCCATACAGGATGCGGCTGCCTTCATGATCCTACTCTGTTGGGATTCCTTCGCTAGGTGGCAATGCTGTTAATGTTGGTTAAAATGCATTATAACACTTGTCATTTAAAAAAAATGTAAAAGTCAGTTAAGAATAAATTCTTAGTTACAATGACGGCCTACCCCGTACGACGCTGGGCCAATTGTGCGCCGCCCTATGGGACTCCAAATCAAGACCCGGATGTGATACAGCCTGGAATCGAACCAGGGACTGTAGTGATGCCTCTTGCACTGAGATGCAGTGCCCTAGACCGCTGCGCCACTCAGAAGCTCGTAGTCGTCTCACCACTGTTGCAGGAACCCCGAGCTGGCCGCCAACACAGCGGTCGGTTACTGTGGGTCCCCTCTTATGGGAGAAGTTTCCCCTAGGTGTGGATCCAGGATCAACCTCCACTCCCTCAAATCTTAACCTTAAACAATTAGTGGGGGAAATGCAAAACTAACCTAAGATCAGGGTCTTAGGGGAACATTCTCTAGTGGGCGAAGTCCTCCTGGAAGAGCACATGAAACCTACATGGACAGCCTCTGCCGAGACTGGTGTCAGTACAGAGGGCCTAGCAGTTGTCATGATCGACCCGAGAGCTACTGTTTAACAGGCTATCATCCGACGCATTGCAACGTTAAAGCAACTAAAGAACTCACACGACTAAATATCCTGACTAAATACAGACCGTTTTGAGTCCGTTGACAATGTTGAGACGCAACATATTATAAGCCTTGTTACCAAGACATTATTGAAGGTTAGTACATGCTAATAACATGTTCATTATTGAAGGTTAGTACACGCTAATAACACGTTCTAAAGTGTTATACGTACAGTAGAAGTGTTACCCAAGGGAAAAGCCTGCCACCAGGTGTCGTGTCATCTATGCTGAGATTCATATTCAGAGTATGTAGTGTTTTAATGAAGAGGCTGCAGGTAGCTGAGTGGTTAGAGCGTTGGGCTAGTAACCGAAAGGTTGCTGGATCGAATCCCCGAGCTGACAAGATAACAATCAGTTGTTCTGCCCCTGAACAAGGCAGTTAACACACTGTTCCCCGGTAGGCCGTCATTGTAAATAAGAAATTGTTCTTAAACTGGCTTGCCTAGTTAAATAAAGGTTAAATTTACAATAAATAAAAACATTTAAAAAGAGAGAGAAACCAGAAGGTACACAATGTCCAATCAGTACCGACCCTCCCGGATGCAGCAGGTGTTCTTTGGATCACCATGGTTACCTCATAACGTTTATTCCTTTCCTTGGCGGTCCAGACCAGCGACCCAAATCACAGATACCAGGGAATAGAATCTAGGATGGCGTTAATACCTCAACACAAAACAAATCACATTTCAGTAGTCACATGCTTGGTAAACAACAGGTGTGGACTAACAGTGACACTGCTTACTTACGGGTCAATCCCAAACAATACACAGAGAGAGAGAGAAAAAATAGAAACATGTAATAATGAAAGTAATAATAGATACACATGATAACTTGGCTCTATACGCAGGGTACCAGTACTGAGTAATGATAACTTGGCTCTAATGATAACTAGGTTATATACACGGGGTACCAGTACTGAGTAATGATAACTTGGCTCTATACACGGGGTACCAGTACTGAGTAATGATAACTAGGTTATATACACGGGTACAGACGATAATGCATACTACTTATATACAAGTACCACCCTGACTGATCAATGAAACTGCAACATAACTAGGATAACACTAGGAATAAAGTGACAGATAGCAACAGTAGCAGCGTATGATGACAATGCAGATAGTTAAATAGTTACCAATAGCTATCGGGACTACCTATTTAGCGGACTTATGGCTTTAGGGAATAGAAGCTGTTCAGGTCCTGTTGGTTCCAGACTTGGTGTATCACTAACTTTAAGCATCAGCTTGTCAACACGCAGCCACAGATCATATACCTCATCCCCATATTATTTTATTTAATTATCTGATGATTTTTATAGCTCGAACGTGATTAGTACACGACTACGGGAACTGATTAGTACACACTACGAATGATTAGTAACGACTACGGGAGTGATTATAACACGACTACAGGAACGTGATTAGTAACACGACTACCGGAAACTGATTAGTAAATGACTACGAACAGATTAGTACACGACTACGGGAACGTGTTAGTACACGACTACAGGAACGTGATTAGTACACGACTACGGGAACGGATAGTACAGACTCGGAACCTGATTAGTACACGACTACGGGAACATACTTAGTACACGACTACGGGAACGTGATAGAACGCTAGGACACGATTAGTACACGACTTACGGGACATGATTAGTAACACAACTACGGACATGATTAGTCACGACTACGGGAACGTGATTAGTACACGACTACGGGAACGTGATTAGTACACGACTACGGGAATCGATATAGTACACGACTACAGAACGTGATTAGTAACGACACTACAGGAACGTGATTAGTACACGACTAGGGAACCGTGATTATACACGACTCGGGAACGGTTATACACGACTACGGAACGTGATAGTACCGACTCTGGACGTATTAGTACAGCGACTACAGGAACTGATTAGTACACGCTACGGAACGTGATAGTAAATGACTACGGGAACAGGATATAGTACACGACCGAACGTGATTAGTACACGACTACAGACGTGATTAGTACACGACTACGGAACGTGATTAGTACACTACTACGGGAATGCGATTAGTACACGACTACGGGAACGTGATTAGTACACAACTACGGAACATGATTAGTACATTGCTCTACATCTTCTGCCATGCTGTTTGTTCTGTGAAAGACAGATCTGTCCATATAGCACCCTATTACTGTTAGTGCACTACTTTCACCAGCCTATAGGTTCTGATCAAAATAAGTATATATATATATATATATAGAATAGGATGCAATTTGGACACAGCTTGGTCTACAGAGCTTGTTATCCAAGGTCTTTCTTCATCTTGAACCAACCCTTACACCCCTTACCAACCCTACCGACCCTTACGTGTTTTCTTGTGATTGTATGTGAAGTAACGTGAAAATTCATGTGAAATTATGTTTTTTTTTCCATATGAAATCATGTGATTTTCCACAGGTAAATCATGTGATTTCCACAGGTGAAATCATGTGATTTCCACAGTGAAATCATGTGATTTCTCCTCAGGTAACAAGTCATGTGTGATTATCCACAGTGAATCATGTATTATCCACAGCCTGAACTCATGTAGCTATCACAGTAAATCATGTGATTTTCCACAGGTGAAATCATGTGATTTTCCACAGGTGAAATCATGTGATTTTCCACAGGTGAAATCATGTGATTTTTCTGTAAGGTAATAGGCCTTCAATAGAAATGCCATTGCAGCACCCATTTAGTTCTGTGATTGATGTAACGGACAACAACTTGGACAGCATCAGCTGGCACCTCTCTCTTTCACACACACACACACACACACACGCACACACACACACACACACAGATCAGAGAGAGAGAGACAACACCACATAACACATCCCAAACCAAAGCTCCTTATAGGAACTACAGCCAGGAGAGGAGAGAGATCTAGGTTAAGGTATGCCAACTGTCTCTATGCCCCATCTGTGTCCCATCAAAGGATGAACTATTTGGCAATTTGCGTTATGTGGATAGGCTAAAAGATGGCGCAGCGGTGACTGCATTGAGTATCCCGTTCACACACTCCAGTTACATCGTAAACAACTGGACATCTCTCGTTCTCTCTCTCTCAGTGCTGTTGCGACATTCACCCTCCGTGGTCTTCAAATATTCGACTGGTTATTCCATAGCGGTATAGGACGGTTTTAACGCATGTATTATCAATGTATCCGACTCAAAAACGAGTTTGGGATCGACAGACAGAAAATGAGCCTGCTGTGTAGCTGTGTACCGGAGGTTTGAAATAAATAAATAACGTGTTTCTCTCCATCCTGGCAGTGGACCGCGGCTGCATTGATAGAGTTGGGAGATTCGCACAGAAGTGACGAGGCAGCCTCAGCCGGATAGTATAACAACCGAACACTTACTGCGATAGACTGAGTCAACGTTGTTGTATGACAGCATGATGCACTGACTGAGGACCGGAACAGAAAATGCGTCGTTTGAGAAGCGAAATATGAACGCACATTCCACTTTGGTTTTCTTTTATTTGCAGGCGTTGAGACGCAGTGATATATTTCCGTGGATCTGAGCGGTTTATGCAACTTTTCCCGGTCCTTTTTCCATGATAACGGCGAACCCGTGCTTGGTTTACCTGGAATTTCATCAGGATCATGTGGACCCCGACGGAAGAGGAGAAAATCGGAGTTGGTGAGTTTATTAAATTCAGTTTATTGTTTTTAATCTAAATAATATAGCCTTTATTTAGGCCTATGTCTGTCTGTCTCTATTCATTGAGTCTGTCCCTCACGGTACAATACTGGAATAGAAGCAGTTTATGTCGCCTATATGGCAGGTCTTGGTGGAACCACTGCACCCAGCCAGCAGCCAAACACGTGTTGACATTTCTGCACATTTTTCCAAACTGTCACGTTATCTTGCGTCGAGAGGACATTGGACAACATTGTAGCCCTAAAACGCGACCTAAAGAAAACACACACACATGTTGCTCATGTTGAAGGACTTCGTGATGTCACTGTTTTAATCGAAGACAAATGTGTAATATCACCTAGTGAAAGCTACTGCTTCCATCTCCAACAGAGGGCGATGGGAAACTTTACAACAGGTGCGCTGTTCAGCTCAATGAACAGGAGAGATGGAGAAATGTGAATTGTATTCTGTTGTTGCTGACTATGGTTTAAGAGTGGACATGGAACAGCTAGACCTCCATGTATCATTAAGTAACAGACAGTGGGGGTTTCTACTCTGTGTCTCAAATTGACATACCGTCCATGGCAATGCAAAGCCATTGAGAGCAGGGGAAGGACATACTGCTATGCTGACAACAGGCTGCTTAGCAAGTCCAATTCATCGCAGCAGAGTAACACTTGGGAATAGCGGGTCATTGGAGTTGAATAGGAAGCTTCTTAACCACATTTTTATTTCTACACAGACCAACACAACTTTAAAGAAAGCAGAAACAACCCCAAAACAACCCACATCTTTCATAGGCACGAAGATAGGTTCATATATATATATATATATATATAGAGAGAGAGAGATACTCAGAGAGAGAGAGAGAGAGAGAGAGAGAGAGAGAGAGAGAGAGATACTCAAAGAGAGAAGAGCGAGAGAGAAGAGATACTCAGAGAGAGAGAAAATCATGGATGCTCTCCAAAGGGACTATGAGAGATTGTGGCTGAGCATTGAAACAGCTATTCAGCTTGGCCACCTATAAATGGCTCTTTGTAAGGGACTGGATGCAGTCTGAATGTAGTCCAGGCCTCGGGCCTAGCCAGGCAGCCCAGCATACTGGTTCTCACCAACCAGCACCAGCGGAGCCCAGACACACTGGGTTTCACCAACAGCCAGGCAGCCAGCACCACTGGGTTTCTCCACCTCCAGCAGGCGCCCAGACACTGGGTTCTCACAACCAGCCAGGCAGCCACAACTGGGTTCTCACCAACCAGTCAGGCAGCCCAGCACACACTGGGTTCTCACCAACCAGTCAAAGACTGCCCTGCTCATACTAGGAGTGAAAGACAGAGAGAGGCCGTAGCTTATATTGGTTACTAACCATAGCTCAGCAGAGTACAGTTAAATTATACTGTTGTGGCAGTTACAAATGTAATAAACCAGCATCTCTTTGATTGCAAAATAAAGTTTCTATTGAATTGTATTTTATGATCACTCTCAATACAACCCTGAAGGTCTGCCTGGCCAATCTTCTACCTGATTGCCTCCAGGGAGTTAATTCCCCCTCTAATCACTTCAGACAGTAAAGAGTTAACACAAGATAGCTGGTATATTATATGTCCTATTTAATCAGTATTGGGGGAGTGGAGGGATATGGAGGGTTTCCTACGTTACTGAGTCTAAAGGGAGTCTGTCATAACCAACCTGGTTTTCATGTGTGTGTGTGTGTGTGTGTGTGTGTGTGTGTGGTGTGTGTGTGTGTGTGTGTGTGTGTGTGTGTGTGTGTGTGTTGTGTGTGTGTGTGTGTGTGTGTTGTGTGTGTGTGTGTGTGGTGTGTGTGTGTGTGTGTGTGTGTGTGGTGTGGTGTGTGTGTGTGTGTGTGTGGTGGTGTGTGTTGTGTGTAGTGTGGTGCACGCTCCCCGAGTGGCGCAGTGGTCTAAGGCACTGCATCTCAGTGCTGGAGGTGTCACTACAGACACCATGGTTCGAATCCAGGCTGTATCACAACTGGCCGTGATTGGGCGTCCCATAGGGGAGGCGCGCAATTGGCCCAGCGTCGTCCAGGTTTGGCCGGTGTAGGCTGTCATTGTAAATAAGAATTTGCCTAGTTAAATAAATAAATACAAATGTACATATAACTACTGTATAAATGCATCTGGCTTTGTTATAAGTGTGTGTTTTGGTGGGAGGGGAAGTAAGTGTGTGTGTACGTGCGTGTGAAGCGGGTGGACCGGAATTAAGGTGTGAAGAGGGTGGAACAGAATTAAGGTGTGAAGATGGTGGAACAGAATTAAGGTGTGAAGCGGGTGGAACAGAATTAAGGTTTGAAGAGGGTGGAACAGAATTAAGGTGTGAAGCGGGTGGACCGGAATTAAGGTGTGAAGCGGGTGGACCAGAATAAAGGTGTGAAGGGGGTGGAACAGAATTAAGGTGTGAAGAGGGTGGAACAGAATTAAGGTGTGAAGAGGGTGGAACAGAATTAAGGTGTGAAG
>NW_019942741.1:118889-128723 GCF_002910315.2 Salvelinus sp. IW2-2015 | reverse complement strand
GAAGAGGGTGGAACAGAATTAAGGTGTGAAGAGTGGGGAACAGAATTAAGGTGTGAAGATGGTGGAAAGAATTAAGGTGTGACGATGGTGGAACAGAATTAAGGTGTGAAGAGGGGACGGAATTAAGGTGTGAAGAAAGGGTGGAACAGAATTAAGGTTTGAAGAGGGTGGAAACAGAATTAAGGTGTGAAGCAGGGTGGACCAGCAAATAAAGGTTGAAGAGGGTGGAACAGAATTAAGGTGTGAAGAGGTGGAACAGAATTAAGGTGTGAAGTGGGTGGACGCAGAATAAAGGTGTGAAGAGAGGTGGAACAAATTAAGGTTGTGAAGAGGGTGGACAGAATTAAGGTGTGAAGAGGGTGGAACAGAATTAAGGTGTGAAGTGGGTGGAACAGAATTAAGGTGTGAAGATGGTGGAACAAAATTAAGGTGTGCAGAAGGTGGAACATAATTAGGTGTGAAGAGGGTGGAACAGAATTAAGGTGTGAAGAGGGTAGAACAGAAATTAAGGTATGAAGCGGGTAGAACAGAATTAAGGTGTGAAATGGTGGAAATAATTAAGGTGTGAAGAGGGTGGACAGAATTAAGGTGTGAGGGGTGGACCAGAATAAGGTGTGAAGAGGGTTGAACAGAATTAAGGTGTGAGAGGGTGGACGCAGAATTAAGGTGTGGAGAGGGTGGAACAGAATTAAGGTGTGAAAGAGGGTGGACAGAATTAAGGTGTGAAAGAGGGTAGAACAGAATAAAGTGTAAAGAGGGTGGACCAGAATTAAGGTGTGAAGAGGGTGGACCAGAATTAAGGTGTGAAGATGGTGGAACAGAATTAAGGGTGTGAAGAGGGTGGAACATAATTAAGGTTGTGAAGTGGGTGGAACATAATTAAGGTGTGAAGATGGTGGAACGGAATTAAGGTGTGAAGATGGTGGAACATAATTAGGTGGAAAGGTGGACGGATAGGTGTGAAAGATGGTGGAACAGAATTAGGTGTGAAGCATGGTGGAACAAGAATTAAGGTGTGAAGATGGTGGAACATTAATTAAGGTGTGGAGAGGGTGGAACGGAATTAAGGTGTGAAGAGGGTGGAACAGAATTAAGGTGTGAAGATGGTGAACAGAATTAAGGTGTGAAGATTGGAACAGGAATTAAAGTGTGAAGATGGTGGAAAGAATTAAGGTGTGGAGAGGGTAGAACAGAATTAAGTTATGAAGAGGGTGGAACAGAATTAAGGCGTGAAGATGGTGGAACGGAATTAAGGTGTGAAGAGGGTGGAACATAATTAGGTGTGAAGATGGTGGAACATAATTAAGGTGTGAAAGATGGTGAAAACATAATTAAGGTGTGGAGAGGGTAGAACAGAATTAAGGTATGAAGAGGGTGAACAGAATTAAGGCGTGAGAGGGGTGGAACAGAATTAAGGTGTGAAGAGGGTGGAACAGAATTTAGGCGTGAAGAGGGGTAGAAACAAATTAAGGTATGAAGAGGGTGGAAAGAATTAAGGCGTGAAGAGGGTGTAGCTAGAATTAAGGGGTGTGAAGAGGGTGGAACAGAATTAAGGCGTGAAGAACGCTTTCCACAGAATCCTCTGTACACGGAACCAAAAGTGTTCTAATTGATGCCAAAAGGGGTTCTTCAAAGGGTTCCATATGGGCACGGCCGAAGAACCTGTTTGGTTCTAGAGGTGTAGGGATAGCAAGGCGTTTGGTTCTAGAGTGTGGGATCAGCAGGCTGTTTGGTTCTAGAGTGTAGGGATCAGCAGGCTGTTGGTTCTAGAGTGTAGGGATCACAACGAGGCTGTTGTGTCGTAGAGTGTAGGGAAAAAATCCCCAGCAGGTCGTTTGGGTTCCTGTTAGGTGTAGGGGGATCCAGCAGACTGTTTGTTCTAGAGTGTAGGGATAGCAGACTGTTTGGTTCTAGAGTGTAAGCGGATCAGCAGGCTGTTTGGTTCTTAGAGTGTAGGGACAGCAGACTGTTTTGGTTCTAGAGTGTAGGGGATCGAGCAGACTGTTTGGTTCTAGAGTGTAGGGATACAGCAGGCTGTTTGGTTCTAGGTGTAGGGATCAGCAGGCTGTTTGGTTTTAGTAGGTGAGGGATAGCAGGTGACGATTGGACGCTCCGTTGACAATTATGAACCGGGTGATGTTTTTCAATTCCCTCATCGGTGGATGGCACGCTGAGTCTCAGGTTTGTTATGGTTTTGGCAGAGGAGCTGGCAGAGAACACACACACACACACACACACACACACACACACACACACACACACACACACACACACACACACACAACCACACACAACATAGACACAAGCACACACACACACACACACACACACACTCATAAACATACATAGCCAGATTGCATTTACCAGAAGGATAGTAAAGCTTGTTTCATTTCCAGTAGAATGGATCTTTCTGCTAATTATTGCTTGGTATTGTTATTATGCTCAAACCAAGCATGACCATCCTGGCTGTATGAGCTGTCTAACCAGGTGCACTGCGTGTGGTGTGTGTGTGTGGTTGTGTGTGTGTTCCCACCGTGGAAATGCCTCTTGTTTTCTCTGTGTTCCATGATGCCCCTACACATATGTGTAATGTGTTGTGAAAGCTTGGTTTCCCCCTTGATAAGGGCATACTGTATTCCCTCTAAGTCAGTAGAAATGTGGCACAAGCTGTCTAAGAGCACAAGGCCACTGCTGCTGCTATACAGCAATTACTACACTACATTACTGCACTATCTAGTTACTCGAGAGTAGACTACAGAGATACTCTACTTACATACACGTTAACTTATTAGGCTTAACACTACTACCCTACATGTTACCACACTACACTAACTAACATAGTACTACATACATTACGAACCTCTACTACATGTAAGACCTGACACGAGCGCATTAACGTTACATGCTCTATGCATTTACATCCACACTACACTACTTACAATACATTAAACCGACACTTATCGACTACTCACAGGGGTACGCACGACTACATTTTGTACTACGTTGATCAATTCCTACACTGTTATCACTACAGTCCAACATTACTAAACTACAGTGTACACTCTATGTTACTAGCGAGCTGACACTACAGCACAAACACTGCATTACTATGCATTCTAGTCATCTACACTACATACTAACAGCCCATTACTACACTAACATCACTACAGACTTGATGTACTGGCGTGAGCACTGTACTTGTAAAAGCTTGTAGTTTATCAAACTACATTACTACAGCATGACTTTTAGCCGGGGCTACAGTGTGTTCTGATCAACTCAGTACTACACTAACCACGTATTACACTACAGTACACCACTACATTAGTCCCATTAGCGGGGAGATGTGCGTTTGCATTTTACTACAGTACTACACTTACATTACTGACATCTAAAGTCTTATCTCTCTACTACAGTACTACCACTGCACAAGTACTACACTACATTCTAACACTCATTACTACACTACATTACTACACTTAGAGCACGGCGACTGCACGTGTGTTGTAACAACATATTTACTACACTACAGCTCTATGAACGTGAGCAGTACCTACAGTGCTCGCTCTTTAGTCAAGTACCTCCACTACATTAGTACACTACAGTACTAACATCTACAGTCGACCTGTGACGGGGCCAGACACTACGATGTGTTTGATAAAACTATACACGATCGTTAGACTCGGGAGCAACATGTGTGTTTTTGTATCTCCAGAGTCAGCCTTGAGCGAGGGCACCAAGCTTGTGTGTACTTACACCACATTACTGACACTATGAATTACTGGGACGCAACTGAAGTACTGTAGTCACGTTGTAAAGCACTCATTAGCTCATTCGAACGGGCGACATCGATGTTGATCTTACCATAATGTTCTGCCTACTGAGTACTACACTACTGGGGAACAGAGGAGGCTGTAGCTTATCTATCAATTACTAACACTACACTAGCTCATTTTCACTACGACATTAGGCTACACTACATTTTACTACCACTTGAACTACCATAGTACTACTATGCTAACATATCTGACTTGAACGGCGGCTGTGTGTTATACTACACTTACTGCTACTAGAACGGGGCTACTACACATTCGTGTGCTGTTTAATAATCAACTACATTACTACACTACATTCCACCTACAAGCCCTTTGACAGCGGTCGACAGTGTGTTGGTACTGGCCACTTACTCTATAGCAACGGGGTGTGATGTTCTCTAACACTCATCGTTTAGCTAGTTCGACCGGGGCAGTGTGTTCTATCACAGACTTGACAACGGGGCACGTTACTACACTACATTACTGTGATGCTACTCTAACCACAGTTACCTTACACACTGTATTACCTTACAATCCACACTACTACAGTCTACTGATCTTAGTTCGTGCAATACAGCTTAGTAGTGTCATTTACCTACATAGACAGCGCTCTGACAAGCAGGTGCACAGTTTGACTGATCTACACTACTAAAGCTCTCCTACGATAATGACACATGGGGTAACTGTGTGACTTCTACTAACATTACTGCACTACCTAGTACTACACTACTGACCATTGTACTCACAGGGGCACTACGCTAGTTAGCTTTCTACACTCACCTCACTAGTCTAACTCTATCACTACTGGGACAGGTACTACACTACATTACTACATGCTTGCGGGGCAGTGTTCTACTCACATAATTAACTACACTAAAAAGTTACTATGCTCGTCCTTTATGCAGTAATACACGGCGCTGCGACCTAAGCTGTTAGCCTTCTAATAATACTGTCTTGAACCAGGGGTCAGCTTGTGTTCTATCTTAGCAAGCTTGACGGAGACAGCCTAACAGTACTAGTGGTGATACTAACTCCATTACGACTGTTTACGAAATTACCGTAGTGCAGTGTGTTCTACTCTTACTGCATATGACGAGGCAGTAGCTTAGTCAGTTTGGGTCTAAATAGTACTACAACCTATTCAGTGACCTCTACTGAACGGGGCAGTGTGTTTCCTTAACAATTATCTATACACCCTACAGGTAAGCTCACACTCGTACTTGCCCGCTGATGGGCAAAGTAGTGTTCTATACACTGCTTGAAGGGGCAGTGTGCTATCATACTCTATCTAACACTACAGTACTACAGCTAGCAGTGCTACACTGCTTGCAATCGGGTAGCAAGTCGTGATTCTAAGCTACACATGGTCTTTACTGGACACGGCGGACACAGGTATGATGGTTAAATCAAACTACAGTACTACACCACAATTTAATACAGTACTTCTACACTCACATAACTACACTGACATTTGAACTACGAGTGTATAACGTTTTAGCTAGTGCCTAGATCTAAGAATCTAGCCTTTGACGGGGCTGTGTTGACTATCTACCTGCCCAGAGTACAGGGCATTATGTGTGTTGTACACTGCTTGCTGGGCTGTGATGATTCTAACAACATAAATACCCCCTTTTGGTCTCACAGGACTTACTGCTATGCTAGCGCGTGTACCGGTGAGGTCTGTGTGTGTGCATGACTGAGACTGATAGATCTGTGGGGAGTGCTCTGGTTTAGTGTGCGTTTATCCTTATTTTGATAACAACAACCACTAGTTTTGATATGCAAATGAAGGTACAAAAGAAACGTGGAAGTGCTCTGTGTGTTGGTTTGCTAGATAGCTGGAATCAGCTAGGGGTGCTTAGATGTGGTGGGGCTATGCGCTGGTGTTGTTTGAAGGCTGTCTCTGTGGTGAGCCTCTGATCGGGGGCTCCTGGTGATGGGTGGTATGTAGGTGTTCTGTTTGTGTCGTAAGTGCACCTGCGTGGCTGAGAGGTGGTGTATGTTGATACCTCTGTGCGGGTGTTTACGGGCTGACAAAGAGATGCTGTCAACATCATGAGCCGCGCCCCTGTTCTGTGCCGATCTGTGAACGCTCGGCCTGAGGGCTGTTCTGTGTGGTGAACGGTTTGCCCTTTGGTATTTGGAGCGGCTGAATACTGTCTTGTGATTATAAGTCTTATAATTCTGGAAGTTTTGTGTGCCTTGTTGAGGAAGCGCTGTCTGTGGTTGAATCTGAGAAGCCTGCACGCGCCTGCTAGCAATGTTCTTCGGAGGCTGATCTAAGCGTCTCTCGTGTAGTTGCTTAGGTTTCTGGTTTTTTGGCGCGAGGTCTTCGATACCTGGAATGGGGCTGTCTGTGTCTGTTGGTGGGTGACTGCCCTAGAGGGCCCTCACCAGAATGCATGTGGGTGAGCAAAGCGCGGACGGACTGTAGGAGCTTCGACTTTTCTGGATCGCGTTGGATATGACAGCTCTAGGAGGTTCAAACTGGGAGGTAGTTGGCATTGGGGGAAACGGTATTTTGACAGCCCGCCCTGCCACTGTTGCTTGCTCTTTCATGACAATACTGGTGCACGCCTGTGTCCTTGCTAGACTGTTTCTGACTGTGGTGACCCGCTTAAACTCCCGTTTGTTTGGGACATTTCACATACCTGAAGTAGGAGTGTCTGATGTGTTGGGGAACGCTGACTCTCAAGGAGCACCAGCCCTTGAGGGCTGTCCTGTGGTAGACAGCGCGCTTTGGAGTGAAGGCGCTTGCATGACTATGGACCACTGTGGGTGACTTGCCGTGAGGGCTGATTCGTGACTCGTGCACGACGGTAAAGCTTCTGCCGGGAACTGAGGGTGTTGGTGGGTTGGCGAGTGAAAATGCGGCTCGGTAACCTAGCGTGACGGAGGATGCCTTTTCAAGTAGATCCTGTGAGGGCTCGTTAGCGGAGTGGAACTCTATGGAGGACGGACTGGAGTCTGTCTGGTGACGCACGCCTGGGGCTGAATGTCTACTGTGGTGAGGGCCGTGAGAGGACTGGCTGTTTGGGACAGGACCTCGAGGGACTGTTCTGTGGTGAAGCCTAATGGCTGATCTGTGGTGGTTTGAGCGCCTGAGGGCTGTCTGTGAGGCTTCGACGCTCCCTGAGGGCGGGATGTGTACGTTGGTGTGTATTGAGAGCGGACTGATGAGCCTATAGTCTGATGGCGTCGACGCCTGAGGCGGGCTGTCTGTGGTGGACGCCTGATGCGTCTCGCCTATGGGTGTACTGGTAGACGGGGTCTTGCAGAGTAGAGCGAACTGTATGATCTGGTGGTGAGAATCGCACGAGCTGTACGCGATCGCTGTGGTGACGCCTGGTCTGAAATAGTGGTACGCCATGTGAGGGGCTGTCTGTTTGGTGTACGTGCGCACCTGGATGGAAGCTGCCTCTGATGGTGATTGAGGACACCGCCTGAAGGGCGGATGCTGTCTTCTGGTGACGCCTTCGCACGGGAGTGGGTCTGTGAGAAGACAGGCTGAGGGCTGAGCTTTGCTGTGAGGTGACGAAAGCGCTGCAGTCTGTAATGTGGTGACCTATAGGAACGAGAGCTCGTCGCGGAAGCCTGAGGCTTCGTGGAATGTAGCGTGGTGCGCACCATCGCAGGTCATGTAAGTGCACTGGATGGGTGGAGTGCCTCCTCGTAGCGCGCCCACGGGTCTGGTAAGAATAGCCAGTGGGGCCTTGGAACCGGTGGAGCTGATCCTCTTTGACTTAGGGTGAGCGGCCTGTGAAGGGCGTCTGGTTTGGCGTGTTGGTGACAAGCGCTGAAGGGTGTGATGTCTGGTTGGTGACTGCCTGAGGGCTGTGCTGTGGTGATGTTCCTGGTTACGTAACTGTAAAAGTACTACAGTATCGAATCCGTTGTGCGATGTTCTCTACTGTAAGTAACTACAGCTCCACTGAGGTGGTGAATGCGATTGTTTAGATAACACCGGATAGAAGGAGACTTCCGTTTCTCCTCGTAGGAACAGGCCTTTGACTTAGTGGAATCAAACCTATAGGAGCCCTTGACGAGCTCATTCTGCGTGAACAAGATAGAGGGTTAGGTAAGAGCCTCGCTTCTGCGCATGCATTTCTGGGCTAATCATTTGGACCTGGATAGAAGTACCTGACAGTTGTCCATGTTGTTTTGGACTTGGGTGCTCTGCACATATTCTGCTGTAAAGTGAAAGCACTATCGGTATTGTATGGGCCAGCGGTTACTTAATGTTTTTGGTGAGAGGGTATTTGAATCCCCTTCTTATCATTAGATCTAACAAGGTATATAATTCATGTCCAGATAAGTCGTTGTAAAAAAAAAGTACCCAATTGTCATATCTTGAATTGTACATCAAGCTGGGAATAGTGAAAGATACCCTTATACTGAAACTATGATTGTTGGCTATTATAAAACCGTGGGAGTGTGAAACTCCACCAAAGGAAGCTAAAAAGCCTAATATGCCCTAGTCTAGTATTATTTAATGGCATTTTGCCTGCACGTCTTGTGGCAAGTCTAAATAAAAAGGAACCGTTCTTAAAACAATGTATTTCGGTTTAAATTATACTATCATAATTATGCCTCAAGGTACTAGGTTTTTAGTATAAAGCACCGTAAATGTTAATTGCTAAATGTGAACATTCATGATTGGTGCAATAAGCAGATGATAATACCTACTTAAAATTCTGCTATGCTATCTCCTTTACCCATATGGATGTGTGTAAAGATGTATACAGAAGGTGAAAACTACCAATGAAAGAAGATGAACCAACACACCAATCTCCACTTATCCACACTTGACAATCAGTCACTACCTGTTTGACTTCTTACACATACCTCTAAAGCTCACCAATCCTGAGCGTGACCTCTAGCTTGCTTGTGGTGCTGACAAGTACGAACAACCG
Source organism: Salvelinus sp. IW2-2015 (assembly GCF_002910315.2). Taxonomy (NCBI): domain Eukaryota; kingdom Metazoa; phylum Chordata; class Actinopteri; order Salmoniformes; family Salmonidae; genus Salvelinus; species Salvelinus sp. IW2-2015. The sequence continues at coordinate 119,998 of NW_019942741.1, read as the reverse complement.
CTAGTACTTTTTTCACACGTGATTTCTCTGGCTCATGGTTCTTGTTCTGGATTTATTATACTATCTTTTTATCCCCCGGAGTAAGCGGCACGAGCCATCGGCAGAAACAACCTGTCTCAAAGAAAGTTCTAAAAAGCGTAATTTGCGTGTTATGCACCAGTGACACCTTCAAGCCTGGTGAAGCACTCTTACCAGGATATATCGTTTAAGGATGCATTTGTCGTTTGCAAATCTTTCAGATGTATTAGCCAGATTACATTACTTTCATGCTGCTAATTATTAATGTTATAGTGATGGGTATGACAGCCGCGTGAATATAGTGGTGAGAGAAATACTAACTTTTTGACATTATCTAGTGTGCTTTCCAAGTGGGTGGGTCTGGCTCCCAATGTGTTGTGGTGGGTCTAAGACTGGCACAGGTTAGGAGGGTCGGGCAGCTGTCAGAGTGGATGGGTCCGCTGTATCGTCACAAGGTGGGTGTGACGAATCTGAGCTCCCAAAGTACGGGTGTGGGATACTGTCTAAGGCTTCTCCAAAAGGGTTGGGAAATGCGGTCTGATGTGAAGTTCTCCGGTGTGCCATATGTCGAGATACTGGGTCATGGCCACCCTCATGTGGGTGGGTTCTGGCATCCAAGTGGGTAGAGAGTCCTCGTTGCTCCCAGTGCGGTGGGTTCCTGGCACCTCAAGTTGGTAAGGGCTGTCTGATCAAGAGCCCTCACCATACCATTACTATAACCAGCTCACTACCACTACTATAGACTATAACCAGTCACTACCAACTATCGATAACCAGTGAAGAGGGTAGAACAGAATTAAGGTATGAAGAGGGTGGAACAGAATTAAGGCGTGAAGAGGGTGTAACAGAATTAAGGTGTGAAGAGGGTGGAACAGAATTAAGGCGTGAAGAACGCTTTCCACAGAATCCCTCTGTACACGGAACCCAAAAGTGTTCTAAATTGATGCCAAAAGGGGTTCTTCAAAGGGTCTCCCATATGGGGACGGCCGAAGAACCCTGTTTGGTTCTAGAGTGTAGGGATCAGCAGGCTGTTTGGTTCTAGAGTGTAGGGATCAGCAGGCTGTTTGGTTCTAGAGTGTAGGGATCAGCAG
>NW_019942741.1:104879-114115 GCF_002910315.2 Salvelinus sp. IW2-2015 | reverse complement strand
GATCACCGCAGGCTGTTTGTTCTAGAGTGTAGGGGAAAAAAAATTCCCCAAGCTCACGGCCCGTGGTTTGGGGTTTTTTCCCCTGTTTTAGGCGTGTAGGGGTGAATTCCGAGCAGACGGTGTTTGGTTCTAGAGTGTAAGGATACGAGATAGTTTGGTTCTAGAGTGTATGCTGGTATCATGCAGTAGTTTCGGTTTCTAGAGTGAGTTGTGATCAGTCATATGTGTTTGGTTCTTTAGAGTGTAGGGATCGAGCAGACTGTTTGGTTCTAGAGTGTAGGGATATCAGCAGGCTGTTTGGTTCTAGGTGTAGGGATCAGCAGGCTGTTGGTTTTAGTGAGGTCGGAGGGGATAGCGGCTTGACGGATGTGGCACGCTCCGTTGACATGTATGACCGGTGATGTTTTTTCATTCCCTCTCGGTGTATGGCACCGCCTGAGTCTTCAGCAACATTACTACACTACATTACTACACTACTACAGTACTACACTACATTACTACACTACATTACTACACTACTACAGTACTACACTACATTACTACACTACATTACTACACTACTACAGTACTGCACTACTACAGTACTACACTACATTACTACACCACAGTACTACACTACAGTACTACACTACATTACTACACCACAGTACTACACTGTATTACTACACCACACTACTACACTACATTACTACACTACATTACTACAGCACAACACTACATTACTACACTACTAAAGTACTACACAACATTACTACACTACATTACTGCACTACAGTACTACACTACTACATTACTACACTACATTACTACACTACTACAGTACTACACTACTACAGTACTACACTACATTACTACACCACATTACTACACTACATTACTATGCTACTACAGTACTACACTGCAGTACTACACTACCCTACTACATTACTACACTACAGTACTACACTACATTACTACACTACATTACTATGCTACTACAGTACTACACTGCAGTACTACACTATCGTACTACACTACATTACTACACTACAGTACTACACTACCGTACTACACTACACTACATTACTACACTACAGTACTACACTACAGTGCTACACTACTGCATTACTACACTACAGTACTGCACTACAGTACTACACTACAGTACTACACCACATTAATACAGTACTACACTACATAACTACACTACATTACTACATTATAGTTTTACACCACAGTACTACACCATAATACTACACTACACAACAGTATACCCCCTTTGGTCTCACATACTTACTGTAGCTACGGTACATTAGTGTTAGATCAGGAGATTGAATCTGTAGAGAGTTCTGGTTTATGCTTCCTTTTAACACAATTTTGATATCAAAAGGTAAAGAATGAAGGTGTGTGTGTCAGTAGCTGGAATCAGAGGGGTGACTGTGGTGATGCCTGAGGGCTGTCTGTGGTGACGCCTGAGGGATGTCTGTGGTGAAGCCTGAGGGATGTCTGTGGTGACGCCTGAGGGCTGTCTGTGGTGAACTTTAGTTGGGTTACCATGTAATGCCCCTAAGACCCAGACGCCATATGTAGGGAGAACAGAAGCCCACCACTTGGGAAGCCGACCCACGCCTGACTGAATTAATTGTAGAGGTGCCCTACCCCACCCACTTGAGGAGCACCTAGACCCATGCCCGACTTGCATCGATCAGACACTGCAGTTGACCCAAAGACAGACGACATTATTGTAACGAACACAACGCCACACACACCACTGGACGCTAGCCAACCTCAAGCGCACTTGAGCCCCGAAATCCGCCAGCTCCTACTCTTGCAGAGCCAGATTGCCACCAGCCCCACTGAATTTGGTGACCAGATCTGCCCTAAGCTTGCCACTTTCATAGCCGAGACCACAATCCGCATCGTCAGGTAGCGCCAAGACCCACACTTGGGTGAACCCACCGAAGACCAACCCACTGTGCAGCCATACTCCACCCACAACCTGCACGATGTCGCCACAGCCCGACCACTGGAGGAAGCAAGCCCACCCACCCGAGAGCCAACCCACCACTGGAGTAGCCTACTGCTATATAGGTCCTCACAATCAGTGGGCTCCCCACCCCTGCCCTCCGCAACCAGAAGGCCAATACACCCGCTGGACTCGTCACGGTATCCGTCACACACATCGCTATCCTGTCTCTGATGGAACAACCTCTCCCCAAACACGGAGTTGTGGGAAGGTAGCCATAATTTGTCATCCTCACACCACCACAAAGGCACTCACCATGTGTATTTCAGTCATCAGGAATTCTAATACATACATCTCTTGTTTGATTAATTCCATGTGCAATGATCCTCATGATTATAGGATTTCTCCACGCATATTAGCGATCCCCTGTACAATATCGAGAAGTAAATACTCTCAATGCAAAATGTTATTAACTTGGTCGTGTATAACAATGCAGATGTTGGAATTCATCAATCCTTAGCAATAGTGCTGGATATGTGAGAAATTCATTTTTTCACTAGTGAACGTTTTTTTTTAGCACGACTAGCTATGTTTATTTGTTAAATGACGTTCATATAGGTATATGTTCTAAACCCATAACATACTTATTAGCACTTGTGCTTTCATACTTATATCATTCCTGTGCTTGCCAACCTTTACTTCAGCTCCTACGTATTTCATTACAGCCTACCTATCCTCATTATTCAAAGCCATATCTTTACTTAATACTATTAATCAAGTCATCGACATATTCTGAAATAGAAGATACTATTGTTAATTCTCTAGCTCTACTGGCAATATGAGAACTGCATCTTAGGAAATTCTTCATCCTCTCATCACAGCGAACATTATAAACGTAACGAGCTAGCACAAAATGTACTGTTGAATGTAGCCCTAATCTAGCGGCTAGTGCACAGGGTTATATTTCTTCACCGATAGAAGAAACTCCACAATCATTTACATGTTCTAGGTGTACTTATTCACCTTCAACTGTCTACTTATGAGAGCATTCACCTACATGTGACGTAGGTGTGTATGTGCAACGATTCCCTAAATAGTGCAGAGAATAACTCAATCTAATGTGGTTAAGCATTTCCATACCCAGCTGTATGGACGTATGCACTGTGGATTACTGTTAGGTCGTCAATATCTTGTTGTCATTCTTAATTCTCCTCACTCGACATGGTTAAAATTAAGTGACAATGCCTCTTTCTTTCTTTCTTTCTTTCTTTCTTTCTTTCTTATCTTTCTTTCTTTCTTTCATTTATCTACAGTATTAACAACTCTCAACATGTAATCTTCGTACTTCTTACCTAAGCAGAGGGAGAACATCACCGAGCGACAGCCTCAAGGTTCTGCATCAGCACTACATTCCTCATGTGCAGCATCACCAAAGACAAGGCCCTACATCGGCTCACCCACCACTTCACAAAGCCCTCCATCTTACACTCATAGACCATCGTCCCCTTCATTGCGCCTCATACCTCACCACGACAATCCTAGCGCACCAGTTCAAGTGCTCTAGCTGTTTCGACCACAACAGACCTTCAAAGCTCACGACATAGGAAGCGCCCTCAGGCGTTCACCACAATCCTCACATTCTCACCAAAGACACCCTCAGCGTTCACCACAGAACAGCCTCGGCGTCACCAGACAGACCTCAGGCGTTCAACCAACCAGGGGGTCACCTACAGCTCGAGACATCAGATCCAGTCCCAAACAGCCTGAGGCCGTCCACAGAAGCCTCAGCGTCACACAGACAGCCCTCGGCGTCACAACAGACACCCTCAGCGTCATCACAGCAAGCCGTGCAGGCCGTCCCATGCAGACACCCACAGACCACACAAGCCTCAGGCGTCCCAAGCACAGCTCTCAGGCGTACACAGCAAGCCCTCAGGCGTCACACTAGACTACCCTCAGGCGTCACCACAGACAGCCTGCACAGCAGGCTCAGGCGCCACAGACAGACAGCTTCAATCAGACACTGCCTAGACTGAAACGACGCCTCGGGTACCAAGAAGCCTGCAGGCAGTCACCACGACAGCCCTCAGGCGTCACCAACAGAACTAGGCGCTACCCAGACAGCCACTCAGCTCACCAAAGACAATACCTCAGCGTCACCACTCAGACATCAGCGTCACCACAAGACTCAGGCCACATCAGACCAGCGTCACCACAGACAGCCCTCAGGCGTCACCAACCAACAGCCCTCATGCAACGCCCTCCGTCGTCACCACAGAGCCTCAGGCATCACCACAGACAGACACCTCACAGCGTCACAAACAGCCTAGGCGTCACACAGAAGCCCTCAGGCGTCACGGACAGCACAGCCTCAGGCGTACACAGACAGCCCTCACGTCACAAGACATCACCTCAGGCTTCACAAGACTTCCGTCAGGCTCACCACAACAGCCATAGCATCACCACATGTCACCCTCTGATTCCACTTACTGACGAAAAAAGCCAAACACACTTCATTCTTTACCTTTTGATAACCTAAAATTGTGTTAAAAGGAAGCAATAAAACCAGAACTCTCTACAGATTAATCTCCTGATCTAACACTAATGTACCGTAGCTACAATAAGTATGTGAACGAAAGGGGTATACGTTGTGTAGTGTAGTATCTATGTGTGTAGTACTGGTGTGTAAAACTATAATTAGTAATGTGTGTTAGTTATGTAGTTATACTGTTTAATGTCGGTTTAAAACAAAATTAAATGACGGAAGCTAAAAAAGAAATAAGATACTTAGTGTATACTTAGATAGTCGTCTGTAGTTAATAATTGCACTAGATTTAGCACTGTATTATACGTAGATGTAGTAAGTGTAGTTAGTTGATACAGTAGTGTATACTGTAGTGTAGTAATGTAGGTAGTCGATAGTGTAGTACTGGCAGTTGTAACTGTAATAGCATAGTAATTAGTGTAGAATGAGTTGTATACTTAGTGTGTTTATATGTAGGAGTGTAGTATAGTACTGCAGTGTAATACTGTATTACTAGTAATGTGTTGTAATGTGGGTAGTAATGTAGATGTAGTACTGAGTATTATATACTGTGTAGTAGGAATTAGTGATAATATAGTAGTGTACTGTCTAATAGATATTTTTCTTAGACGTATAATCAGTTTTTCTTATAATGTATTAGTAATGTGTTGTGTTGGGAATAATACCAGCTACCTGTGTTGTGTAGTAATTTAGATTTAGTACTTAGTGTAGTAACCTGTGTTTGTATAATGTAGTGTTACTTAGTAGTCATACTCTATATTAGAATGTATAGTAATTAGTGTAGTACTGTAAGTTATGTAGTAATGTAGTTAGTAAGGTAGGGAGGACTGTGAGAGGAATGAGTAGGAAGGGAAAGATGAAGAGAAGATGTATGGACTGAGAGGAGACGGAGAGTGTTATAAAGGATGTAGTAAATGTAGTGTAGTACTGTAGAGAGAGCAAAAGAAAAAAAAAAAAAAAACAAAAAAAAAAAAAAAAAAAAAAAAAAAAAAGAAGAAAGAAGAACAAACGAAAGACTAAAAAGACGAGGAGCTCAAGAAAGAAGAAGAAAGAAAGAAAGAGCATTTCACTTAATTTTACCATGTCGAGAGAGAAATTAAGAATGACACAAAAAAATGACGACTCATCACAGTGCCACAGAGAAACACGATTAGACTGCATTACTATCGTTGCCCAACACATCAATAAACCCATAAAGAGCCATAGCAAGTTATGATAAGGCACATGCTCCTTGTGAGCAAACCTTGACATGCATACAGTACAGTCAATCATTAGCAATGTGTGATGAGAAGAGAACTTTCCGGCATTCATTGCCAGAGACAGTCCTCTCTTCTATTAAACGAGTGGTCTGTCCGCCCAGTGGTTGCTTGAGTCAGCCATGTGAGAGTGTAGAAACAAGCATGAGAACATTGAATCTCCTCAACAACAGCTGAAGAACCTGGAAGATTCCAAACAGGATATGTAGTGCATAATTCAAAATAGGCTGTTAACACGAATCACAAGCACAATATACGATTCAGCTGTTGTTGGTGGATTTGAGGATTTCATGTATCCAAGAGGCAGTAGACATGACAAACGGTAGATGTGGTGGCTGTGAGATGACAAATTATGCTACCCCTTCCACACACTCTGTGTTGGGGAAGAAGGTTTCATCTCCAGAGACCAGGACTAGCGATGGTGTGGACGGAGACCGTGCACGGAGGTCCACAGTGAGTGGCCTCCTGGTTGCGGAGAGCAGGGTGCCCCGTGAGCCAATACAGGCACCACAGCCTGGGTCCTCCCTTTCTGCGCTGCTCATGGCAGTGACAGGAACCCCACTTATCGTGGCGTTCACGCATGCGTCATACTTGATGAGCAAAGCACAACATCCACATGCTGCAAAGTTGAGAAACACATTGGACTCCACTTGCTCTGTGCGTGTCTCTTGTAACTTTTCTCGTTCTTGTGGAACTTGCATCTTCAGACTCAGATATAGGACTTCTACAAGTTAATTTCACCCTTTCTCTCTACTCTCTAGGTTTGACCCATGGTACCCAACCAACACAGTATTAAGAAAACAAAGAAACAAAAGGGAAGAAAAACATCATATAGGAGAGAAAGGTAACGAAATATTGGTTTAAATAAAAATCGCTAAACACCCATTAAATTAAACAACCCGATGCGCACATTTCTGTTTTTTGATTTACGGAAAAAACCAGCGGCACACTCCACCACTCAGCATAATTACAAACGAAGCGTGTTTGGTTTCTAGAGTCGCCAGATCAGACGGCAGTAGGTAAAGTGGCCCATTTCCTGTACACCGAGCTAGCCATTCAAAATGTAACGAGTACTTTGAGATCATGGAAAAATCTATGAGTAAAAAAGTACATTATTTCATCCAAGGAATGTAGTGATAAAAGTAGCATTTGTCAAAAATATCAAGAGTAAACAAAGTACCAGAGTACCCCAAATAAAACGACTTAAGTAGTCGTTAAAGATTTACACACTGCTTATTTGAGATGATCCAATCTGGTGTGGAGTTAGAGCGCACCAGGCGATCGGGGAAGGACTGTGGTTGTGATGAGTCCTGCGCTTCTCAAGGGTCTGATCAAGCATATACTGGCCTTTTTTTCACAAAACAGGTTTGTGTCATAGAACGATGAGTGCTAAGTCATGTTGGCCAGCCATACATACTTCACCCCCTCCCTCATCCACTTGAAACCCAATTCTGAATTTACTTTCTTTTTAAAAAGGAGCTTGGTTGTTACAGAAGGCCGCAAAGCCGTTAAACGCCTTTTTAGTTCAAAGGTCAATGACTAACTCTCTGACAAAACACCTATTCGAATGGTTAACAGTTCTTCCATAAAGAAGCCTTTTGACAAGGAAGCTTGGCGAGTGTTGGGAGAGGAATAATGCCCAATACGAAGGCACTGGACTTCTTTTCATGTATAAATAACAAGGTCTCTGACATTCCTGGTTTCACTCTTTGGTGCTTCTCGGAAAATATACCGTACAGTAGTAGAAAGATGCAATGGACACCTTTAGAGCTGAATGGTGCTGCTGAGTGTGTACAGATAGATGGTAGGTGAAGGGGTAGCTGGTGACTCAACCAGCCAGATCGTAGAGGATCAACATACCTTGTTTTCTGCAGTTTTGTGGGGATGAGCCGTCTTCCACATATTCTCTGTTGTGTTCTTGTCGATAGTATGAGATATCACGTAACTTTCATGGTTTCCGCTACTGATCTGAAGCTCGGATCTAGCTACTCGGTTGCTTACCTCGCGAAGATAGCAGTTATCCTATGTAGCCAGACTGGACACATGCGAAGGAGTAGGACTATCATCAAGTGAGTGGTCGTTTTTAAATCAGAAACGGCATATCATGTCTGTTGGGAAAAATGTGTTGTTTGTTGTCCGTTAAAATCCAGTAGTCCCAGTTCTCTGTATGGTCTAGCGGTTCCCTTGTCAGGCTTGTAGTAAATTGTAGTTTGTTTGTTATTCGTATTTGATAAATTAGTGTTGAATCCGTTCAATTCAGTTTAGATTAAGGAGTGATAGTGCCTATACGTTGATGTAATCGCAACGTTTTAACTAATTGGCCTTGAGCACAGCAGCCCTAGTAAACGAAAAGTTCACCTGCTTAGAGCGACCAGCTGTCCAAACAAGGCCTTGCGTTTCCAGTAATTTATGCCCGGATTGTGCAACACTTTGATGCTTATTGGTCCAAAACAACTTGTAAGTAAATGGATCACCCTATCCCCTTCAGAGCTCTCGTGCCAAATTAAGTTGGACACTGTTCTGATGAGATATCAATGACGTCTTATACTCTGTTAGTGATGTTTACACGATGCAGTGCATGAATACCGGGTTAGTGTGTAACTTGAGGTCCTTTGTAGTATGCGAAGGGATATTATTTTTTAAATGGTACACACCGTAAGTTGTATGTCCGTATGTAATTCTGCCGACTTCGTTGTGTTTCCGCTGACATGTCCCGCTGATAAACCACAGCACACTATCCACTACGACTCACACTATTACACTAACCTCTCTTCCTAGGCACTAGTGTGATTTCGTACTTAGCCAACCACCGAGGTAGCTCTTGCCTTTGTTTGTCCGGTGCTGCCATCCTTTCTTTGTGTTTTTTCTTTATCTACATAGGCGCTATCAGTCAATTCATATAGAGTGCCGTGCCCATCGTCTGAACTCTCTTCAACATTTATCCTCATGAATAATATTTTATATAAATATTTAAAAACAGTATATACTGTTGCCTACTGATAGCTAAGTAATCATCTCAATTGTGTGAGACCCTATCTACACAATAACGATTGTAATTGTCTTCCTGGCCCTAGCGTGGAATCTCTTCTTTGAAGGAATGGGAAACATGGTTTATTCAAATGTTCATGAATAAAGTTTTCAAAAACAGGATTTTATCAGAGATGCGTGGTATATCTGCTTGTCCTGCTGCAGTATAGTTAATGCTGACTAGTAAAATTAGAGAAGATAGGCTTATCGAATGAAACTTCTGTGGAGCCTCGTGAATGTATCAGTGTAAATTACGCTATGAGATTTTGTAGAGAGTTAGGAGAAGTGTTATCTCTTTTTACGATCAGTAGCCGAGAGTAATCTATAGGTGTATAAGTACAGTTACTCAGTGTTTTTTTCAGCGTTACATTGCATCTCCCTGACATGACTCTGTATGAGAGAGCTTGGTATACAGCCATAGACTCCAAAAATTCCCTGTTTTTAGTCCACCATGTTGTGGATA
>NW_019942741.1:102339-104854 GCF_002910315.2 Salvelinus sp. IW2-2015 | reverse complement strand
AGTGGGTGGGTCTGGCTCCCAAGTGGGTGGGTCTGGCTCCCAAGTGGGTGGGTCTGGCTCCCAAGTGGGTGGGTCTGGCACCTCAGTGGGTGGGTCTGGCTCCCAAGTGGGTGGGCCTATACCCTCCCAGGCCCACCCGTGGCTACGCCCCTGCCCAGTCATATGAAATCCATAGGTTAAGTCTTGAATAAATTTCAATTGACTGATTTCTTTATATGAACTGTAACTTATCAAAATCTTTGAAATTGTTGCATTTTGCGTTTATATTTGTAACATGTACTCTCGGAATCGGGAACCAAGTACAGGGAGTGAATTTAATAAATAAACGAACATGGAATAAAACAAGGACTACGAGTAGCGTACAGACATGAAACAGAGTCAATAACACCTGAGGAAAGAACCAAAGGGGGAGTGACAGATATAGGGGAGGTAATCAGGAAGGTGATGGAGTCCAGGTGAGTCTCATGAGGCGCAGGTGGGCGTAACGATGGTGGCAGGTAACCTGGCAACAACGAGCGCCAGAGAAGAGGAGCGGGTGAAGACGTGATAACATTTTTGTTCATTATTATTCTATCGTCATCGTCTACGTGAAGACAATCTCAGAGAGGGTGTGTGTGTGTTGTTGACAGCTATAACACACACACACACACACACACACACACACCTCTCTTCCAGGCACTAGCTGCACAGGCTCCTTCCGTCCCTAATCCGTTAGTTTCTTCACAAGATACCGCCCGGCGAATCCTACATTTTCCTCAAATTTTAAAAAGAAGCAGCGCATCATATTTCTTTTGATATGTCGAGTGCTGCCTGCTGAAGAAAGGTTGATGCCTGGAGCTGGAGAGGAGCTAGTGAGGAGCTGGAGAGAGAGAGAGACTCTGTGAGAGCTGTACAAACAGTGTCCAACATTGGGAAAGAATGTTGCCACAGGAAATTTAGCCCAGGCTTTGATGGTCTGAATCCCACGGGGAACCAGAGGCTTTACCTTCTCTTTTATCTTGGATAAGTTGTAGTTGTTATTTCTCTGCCTGTCGGAAGTGTTTAACAGCCTTCAACTCTCTCTGAGGGGGTCTCTCTCCTGTTCAGGCCTGATATTTCAGGGGGTCCCTCTCCTGTTCAGGCCTGATATTTGAGGGGGTTTTTACTCCAACCTCCTGACTAGGTTCTTAAACTCACAACACCTGCTTTACTGGCATATTAAAACCCGTAAAAGCGCCCTAGTAGGTCTTTACCTCCCACCCTGTTCCCTGGAAGAAGATACCCTCACTGTAGTTTTAATATCCACCCTGTTTTTCCTGGAGACGATAACGCCTCCCTGATAGGTTTTTCAACTCCAACGACTCACCTGTAGAGTTTTTACACTCCACCTCCTGCTAGGTTAATCTATAACATCCAAACCACTACGATACCTGGAGAGAGACCCGCTCATGTTAGTTTTAACATCCAAACCTGTTATCTAGGTTTAACCCTCCTGTAGGTTTTAACTCCAACCCTCCATGTACGGGTTATAACTCCAACCCTGTATTACTGGATTTTAACCCTCCACCTGTAGGTTGCATGCCTCCATAAACTCCAACCACTGTATCCCTAGGCAGACGATAAACTCCTGCTAGGATTTTCTAACTCCAACCCTGTTTCCTGAGAGATAACTCCTGTTAGGCCTTTTAACTCCAACTACCCTCCTGTAGGTTTTTACAACTCCAACCAACTCCCTGTACGGTTTTATAACTCAAACCCTGATACCTGGAGAGAAGACACCACTCACTCGTAAGGTTTTACACTCCCAACCGCCTGATTTACTGGGACTTTACCCCTCCTGTAGGTTTTAACTCCAACCACTTTTGATTAAACCCTCTGTAGTAGATCAAACCCTTTGGGCAGCAGACCTCCGGTAGGTTTTAACTCAACCCTGTTCCTGGAGAGATTACCTCCTGTAGGTTAACCTCGAGTTTTAAACACGCTCGATTAACGCCAACTGATCTCTGGAAGAGATAGACCCTCCTGTAGGTTTTAAATCACCCATGTTTCCTGAGATCACCCTCCTGTAGGTTTAACTCCAAACCTCTTGTTACTAACCCTGTTTTCGGTTAACCCTCTGTAGGTTTTTATAACCCAGTCCTGGATAAACCCTTAGGTTTTAACTCCAACCCTGTTCTCGAGAGATACCTCCTGTAGCGTTTTAACTCCAACCACTTCACCTGTTAGGTTTATTAACTCCAACCCCTCGATGTAGGTTTTAACGTCCGACCCTGATTCCTGGAAAGAGACACCTCCTGTACGGTTTCTATAACTCCAACCTACCTAGTAGATTTTAACTCCAACGACCTCGTTCCTCGAAGAGATAAACCTCTCCACTGTAGGTTTTCTAACTCCACCCTCCTTAGGTTTATGACTCCACACCCTGTTCCTGGGAAGGAAAAAAAAAAAGTTAAAAAAAACCCACCCCCCCAACCATTCCCCCAACTGTAGGTTCTTCAACTTCCAACCCTGTTTCCTGCGACTTTAAACCCCTAGT
>NW_019942741.1:97664-99389 GCF_002910315.2 Salvelinus sp. IW2-2015 | reverse complement strand
CAGGCCCTGAACGGAGAGCCCCCTCAAATTCAGCCTGAACAGGAGAGAAGACCCCTCAAAGTATCAGGCTAACGGAGAGAGACCCCCTCAAAATAGCTCTGAAAGAGAGAGACGCACCTTAATATCAGGCCTGACAAGAGAGAGGACCACCTCAAATATCAAGCTACAGGAGAGAACCCCCAATATCAGGCCTGAACAGGAGAAACCACCTCAATTATCAGGCCTAAAGGAGAGAAACCCCCAAATATCAGAGCTGAACAGGGAGAGAGACCCCTCAAATATCAGGCCTGAACAGAGAGAGACCCCTAAAATTCAGCCTAACAGAAAACCACCCTCAAATATCAGGCAACTGAACAGGAGAGAACCCCCTCCAAATATACAGGCCTGACAAGAACCCATACAGGAGGGTTAAATCCAGAAACAGGGTTGGAGTTAAAACCTACAGGAGGGTTGGAGTTAAAACCTACAGGAGGGTTAAATCCAGAAACAGGGTGGGTCAGTACTGTTGAAACTATATTTTCTAAATACATTTGAATATTTGTAGCTACTTTAAAGCCAATACCTGCAGTAAACTTGTGCAATACATTAGGAGATAAAGAAAATCGTGTTTTTTTTCATTTCACCTGTCAAATAATATTTCATTATGAAGCTTACCAGTAATGTTTGTTTATAAACACACACCAAGGAGACCAGAACCTTGTGAGTCACTCAGGGTTGTGCAGCATGCGCCAGGTGTTCTAGTAACAGTAGGGAATTCACAACTAAATGTTTGCCAGCTTAGATATCTTATAACTATTAAGTTAACTGTTTAAAATGTGCTAAATACTCGGCAGTTGTCCATTTGGTTTGCTCATTTAGTAGCTAGTTAGCTATCTAGCTACGTGGTTAGCTTCTTCCAGAATCTAGTTTCGCTCGGTAACAGCAGAGAATTCCTTCCTGGATCAAGAGCCTTGCTCAATCAATCAATCAAATGTATTTATAAAGTCCTTCTTACATCAGCTGATATCTCGAAGTGCTGTACAGAAACCCAGCCTAAAACCTCAAACAGCAAGCAATGCAGGTGTAGAAGCACGGTGGCTAGGAAAACCTAGGAAGAAACCTAGAGAGGAACCAGGCTATGAGGGGTGGCCAGTCCTCATATTTATATTGTGAGGGGTGGCCAGTCCTAATATTTATATTGTTTTTGATATTTGTATAACTCTATTACCCGGGATGTCTGTCCTACTTTAGGTCAGAGACTATACAATTTTGCAATGCGCTCATTAGCATTTTAGTTAGCATTCTCTATGGGATGTTACATGTACTTGTTAGCCTTTGCTAACTTTCGGATTAGACTCAGTGGGGTTTGAAAACAGCCCTCCTTGTGTTCAGTGCCAGTATTACTGAATGTATGTATGGCACAAGGTCGGTATGAAGGTATGAAAATCTGGATACTGCCCAAGCCTAATTGGCATTCCCTTGCTTTGTTTATGTGTGTTTGGACACTGTTTAGACATGTGGAGATAGAAATGTCAGCATTAGCTGACGGGAAGAGGCCAATTATCTATATGCTGGCCGAGTGCTGTGTGTGTGTGTCTGTCTGTGTGTTTGTGTGTGTGTGTTTGTGTGTGTGTCTGTGTGTGTTTGTGAGATTGTGACTGTGTGTGTGTGTGTGAGAGAGAGAGTGTGTGTGAGAGAGAGTGTGTGTGTGTGAGAGAGAGACGTGTGTGTGTGTGTGAGAGTGTG
>NW_019942741.1:93518-97221 GCF_002910315.2 Salvelinus sp. IW2-2015 | reverse complement strand
AAGAGAGAGAAGACGTGTTGTGTGTGTGAATTGTGGTGTGTGTGTGTTGTGTGTTGTGTGTGGTGTTGGTGTGTGTGTGTGTGTGTGTGTGTGTGGATGTGGAGCGTGTTGTTGGTGTGTGTGTGCTTGTGGTCGGTTAGATGTGTGTGGGATGAGAGAAGAGACGTGGTGTGTTGAGGTTGAAGGTGGTGGTGAGAGAGAGAACTGTGGTGTGTTGTGGTAAAAGTGTGAAGAGAGCAGAGGGGTGTGATGGTTGTGTGTGTTGGGTGTGTTTGTGTGTGGTGATGGAGCGGTCGAAGAGGAGAGACGTTGCTGTTGTGTGGCGTGTGTGTTAATGTTTGAGAGAGATAGAGAGATCTGTGTGGTTGTGTGTTAAGTGTGTGAGAGCGAGAAAGAAGCTGCGTTGTGTGTGTGGTGTAATGTGTTGAGAAGGAGCAAGAAGAGGAGACTGTGTGTGTTGTTGTGTGTGTAATGGTGTGAGAGACAGAGAGAGACTCGTGTGTGTGTGGTGTGTGTAATAGTGTGTAGTAGAGAGAGAGACTTGTCGTGTGTTGTGGTGTTAATGTGGTGTGAGAGACCACACACACACACACACACACACACACACACACACACACACACACACACACACACACACACACACACACACACACACACATACATACACACACCTCCCTCAGAGTGATCATCAGACTCCTTCACTCTCCATTTTAACCATTTACTGTTTCCCCTGTTGGCTTTTCATTTCAAGTGTATTGGTTTGCGTTTACAGTTTAGAAGGTTTTATAGCTGTTGCAGCCAAATGCTGAAGGTACTTTCAGCAGGAACATTTCAAACTATTAAAATGTAAGGACGAGGAAAAAGACAATAAAAACAAGAACGGCGGGACACATCTGATTGACAAGCCAAATAATACTGTAGCAGTAATCACATGTATTCTATACGTATGTACTCCAGGAGAATTTACACGAGATCAAGTAAGAATGAGATGTACAGCAGAATATATATATATTAGAGTGAGCTATGTTGAGAATCCAGTATATAAATAAATATGTGGTGTGTATAAATCGTGTAATTTAAAATACAATGTACAGTAGTAGAAATGAGCTCTGTTCTGTATTTTAAATACACAGTTTGAAACAGGAAGTAACCAGCGGTTCAATGTTTCTATAGCATAGGACAGCAGTGTTAGCTGTGTGTGTGTGTCTGTTTGTGATAGGTTGTGTGTGTGTTTTGTGTGAGTGAGTGTGCATCACCTGGTATATGGCTAGTGATAGCTGTCTGATGGTGATAGAAGCTGTTCAACAGTCTGATGGTGATAGAAGCTGTTCAACAGTCTGATGGTGATAGAAGCTGTTCAACAGTCTGATGGTAATAGAAGCTGTTCAACAGTCTGATGGTGATAGAAGCTGTTCAACAGTCTGATGGTAAAAGAAGCTGTTCAACAGTCTGATGGTGATAGAAGCTGTTCAACAGTCTGATGGTGATAGAAGCTGTTCAACAGTCTGATGGTAATAGAAGCTGTTTCTCAGTCTGATGGTGATAGAAGCTGGTGGAAAAACGATTAGAACCATTTCCCTGTTTGACTGCTAGGTTTTATGGGTATTATGACACCTCCACTGTAGGGGAGGAGCATAATGGAGGAGTAGTCAGATTAACCAAAGGGGGAGCTGTGTTTGGTTTCATTCTTTAAGCCTTTGGTTTAATCTGCAGCCCCAGTTGATGTTGTTGATTTCACAATGAAAAGGCACCCTATTTCCTATCTAGTACACTACCTATGGGCCCAATCAAAGGTAGAGCTAGGGTTGCAAAGGGTTGGATACTTTTTTCGAAAACTTTCTAGTTAATTTATAACAGTGAACCTTTTTTTTGTGGGATACACATAAGGCAATTCTAGGTCTTGTGGTATATGTTGGTTAAACTATCCCCAATTCAATGGAATTGCAACCCTCTGCATGCACAGTGCATTCGTCCATCACATGTACAGCTGACTCTCAAGATCTTGCACACTAATGAGATGCTATTGAGCCCACACTACTACACTGTCTGAGCCAAGGACTACATGCTTTCTGATAAGTTTTGATTACAATACTGGGTGGGGTGAATATATTTTATATGACATACATGATTTTTTGTTAACTAGTAAATAGTAGCCTACAGCAAAGTGTGTTTAAATAATTTCTAACTTGTTAACAATTTTTGCTAGTTAGTTTTTGCTACCATGTGGGTTTTAGCTTGCTTTAGTCTGCTATCTGAGGAGTGTTAATTCACCTGTTTCCATACATGTTTCATTTTAAAACATTTATCTTACAAAGGAGTTGTTTCATCTAACTGCTTTACTATTTATCTGTACATGGAATTGTATTTGTTTTTTTACAATTTCTAATCTTTACAGGAAAATGCCACGGGCACTATCTGATGTGTGGAGACGTTTCACTGCAGCTAATGTAGAAGGAAAAGCTGTGTACATTTGCAAATACTGTGACAAATCATATGTGAAGAATGCAACAAAGATGCAGAATCATCTGACCAAAAGCATAACATTCCCTCAGCGCTCACAACAAGCAACCTCTAACAAAGTCCCTCTACTTCTATTCGAGGTGAAAATGATGAATCAGACACCTTATCGATGGCATCAGCTCATGGTCCTCCTGGAATCAGAAGTTTTTTTGACTCAATGGAGGAACGTAGTCAGAGAAATGCTGATGAATGTCTTGCTCGAGCTGTGTATGCAACTGGTTCACCTCTGATGCTCACAGGCAATGTGTTTTGGAAGAGATTTCTGAATGTTCTTCGCCCAGCGTACATCCCTCCAACCAGACATTCTTTATACACTCATTTGCTGGATGCAGAGTTCAACAAAGTTCAAGTGAAGGTCAAGCAAATCATAGAGAAAGCAGACTGTATTGCAATCATCTCTGATGGGTGGTCGAATGTTCGTGGGAAAGAAATAATTAACTACATAATTTCCACCCCTCAACCAGTATTCTACAAGAGCACAGACACAAGGGACAACAGACACACCGGTCTCTACATTGCAGATGAGCTGAAGGCAGTCATCAATGATCTTGGACCACAGAAGGTATTTTCACTGGTGACAGACAATGCTGCGAACATGAAGGCTGCTTGGTCTAAAGTGGAGGAGTCCTACCCTGACATCACAGCTCATGCATTGAATCTGCTCCTCAGGGACATCATGGCACTAAAAACAATGGATACACTCTACAAGAGAGCCAAGGAAATGATTAGGTATGTGAAGGGTCATCAAGTTATAGCAGCAATCTACCTCACCAAGCAAAGTGAGTGCGGCTGGCTTCCGGGTTGGAGGCGCGCTGTGTTAAGAAGCAGTGCGGCTTGGTTGGGTTGTGCTTCGGAGGACGCATGGCTTTCGACCTTCGTCTTCCCGAGCCCGTACGGGAGTTGTAGCGATGAGACAAGATAGTAATTACTAGCGGTTGGATACCACGAATATTGGGGAGAAAAGGGGATAAAATAAAAATAAAATAAAAAGCCTCAAATTTGCCCGGATGGCCACCAATGTTTCAACCCTTGTATTGGTCAGCCTGTTGCGTGCTTTGGTTGGTGTGTTCCCAACAAAGGACCAGTTGCGCTCTGAGGTGGCTAATGTTGGTGGGATTTGGAGGAGGATGGAGGCAACAGGGAAAGAGCCTCAGAGACACAAAGTCCTTCCACCAGGTGGCTG
>NW_019942741.1:81759-93493 GCF_002910315.2 Salvelinus sp. IW2-2015 | reverse complement strand
ATATGGAGACAGAAACATAAACCTTTTACCTTTCATAAGTAGACATAATTGCAAAAAAAATTAAATAAATGTTTGCGAATTGAACTTAAATGAGTTGACTCTTCACGTGGGATGATTTCACTGAACAACAAAAGAAAGGAATGTTGAATGATCCCTAATGATCCATCGCATCTCCCAAAAACGTTTTCAACATGCATCGGTAAATGATAGTCTAGAAACTAAAGCTTTGGTTGCTTCCTCTCGGCTTCCATGTCTTCTCCCTGGACCTCCTCAATGTCCACCTCTTGAACAGCAGACTCTGAGGCCTCATCTTCACTGTCACTTCCAACCTTGTGAGGATAGCTCGTTGTAAGGCTCAAAAAGCCTCAAATTTGGCCTCCCGGTGGGCCTCCGCAGTGGTCTAGGCACTGCATCGCAGTGCTAGCTGCGCCACCAGAGTCTCTGGTCGTGTGCCTAGCGTCGTCGGTTAGGGAGGTTTGGCCGGTAGGATACTTGTCTCATCGCGCTCCAGCGACTCCTGTGCGGGCCGGGCACAGTGCGCGCTAACCGAGGGGGCAGGTGCACGGTGTTTCCTCCGACACATTGGTGCGGCTGGCTTTCGGGTTGGAGGCGCGCTGTGTAAGAAGCAGTGCGGCTTGGTTGGGTTGTGCTTCGGAGGACGCATGGCTTTCGACCTTCGTCTCTCCCGAGCCCGTACGGGGGTGTGTAGCGATGAGACAAGATAGTAATTACTAGCGTGGGATACCACGAATATTGGGGAGAAAAGGGGATAAAATAAAAATAAAATAAAAAGCCTCAAATTTGCCCGGATGGCACCAATAGTTTAACCCTTGTATTGGTCAGCCTGTTGCGTGCTTTGGTGTGTGTGTTCCCAAACAAGGACCAGTTGCGCTCTGAGGTGGCTAATGTTGGTGGGTATTGGAGGAGGATGGAGGCAACAGGGAAAGACCTCAGAGACACAAAGTCCCTTCCACCAGGTGGCTATAGGACATGTTGGACGACTTTACCACTAGTTGCACTCTCCCATCCACATTAAGCCCTCTTTGAAGTGTTACTCCGCCAGACTGCCAGAACCCTTCCTTCATCCATGGCCAAAGGGCAGAACACATGGGTAGTGATGACACCATAGGCCTTGTTATCTCGTGACAGCCAAGACAGGATGCATCATGCCAGCGTACTTAGGGGTCCAAATTGTGGCTTGTCTCCCTTAGATCCGCTGCTATCATCTATGCTGCTATAGTTTCAGCTGCTTAGCCACTCTCTCCCAAAATACATCATCCAGAAGATCCTCTTAATGTGAGGTGTCTCCATAGTCGACAGACTGTGAGTATGCCATTTCTGGAGGAGCTCGTTCCCCTCCAGGAGACATGTTAAACATGTACACACACATCAGCTCAACGGTATTGCTGGGCAGCTCCTTCAAACTGTTGGTGCTCTTATTTCTTCCAATGTGTCGGAGGAAACACCGTGCACCTGGCCCCCTCGGTTAGCGCGCACTGTGCCCGGCCCGCCACAGGAGTCGCTGGAGCGCGATGAGACAAGTATATCCCTACCGGCCAAACCCTCCCTAACCCGGACGACGCTAGGCCGAACCCAGAGACTCTGGTGGCGCAGCTAGCACTGCGATGCAGTGCCCTAGACCACTGCGGGAGGCCCACCCGGGAGGCCCAAATTTGAGGCTTTTTGAGCCTTACAACGAGCTATCCTCAACAAGGTTGGAAAGTGACAGTGAAGATGAGGCCTCAGAGTCTGCTGTTCAAGAGGTGGACATTGAGGAGGTCCAGGGAGAAGACATGGAAGCCCGAGAGGAAGACAACCAAAGCTTTAGTTTCTAGACTATCATTTTACCGATGCATGTTGAAAACGTTTTTGGGAGATGCGATGGATCATTAGGGATCATTCAACATTCCCTTTCTTTTGTTGTTCAGTGAAATCATCCCACGTGAAGAGTCAACTCATTTAAGTTCAATTCGCAAACATTTATTTAATTTTTTTTGCAATTATGTCTACTTATGATAAGGTAAAAGGTTTATGTTTCTGTCTCCATATGATATGGTAAATATATCCAATGCAAAAAAACATCTACATTTAAATGGTAGTAATATTAATTGGCATATATTTCTGTTAATTTCCATATATTCCCCTTAATTCCCATATATTCCCCTTAATTCCCATATATTCCCGTTAATTCCCATATATTCTCGTTAATTCCCATATATTCCCATATATTCCCCTTAATTCCCGTTAATTCCCATATATTCCCGTAAATTCCCATATATTCCCGTTAATTCCCATATATTCCTGTTAATTCCCATATATTCCTGTTAATTCCCATATATTCTCGTTAATTCCCATATATTCCCGTTAATTCCCATGTATTCCCCTTAATTCCCGTTAATTCCCATAGATTCTCGTTAATTCCCATATATTCCTGTAAATTCCCATATATTCTCGTTAATTCCCATATATTCCCGTTAATTCCCATATATTCCCGTTAATTCCCATATATTCCCGTTAATTCCCATATATTCCCGTAAATTCTCATATATTCTCGTTAATTCCCATATATTCCCATTAATTCCCATATATTCCCGTTAATTCCCAAATATTCCCGTTAATTCCCAAATATTCCCGTCAATTCCCATATATTCCCCTTAATTCCCGTTAATTCCCATATATTCCCGTTAATTCCCATATATTGGCTTCGCAGTGGACCAGTATAGTCAACTAGCAAGGCATTTTGTCAATTTTATTACAGATGATGATGGAGCCAGTAATAGGGAGTACTAATACCTCTCATAGATAGTAGATGTGAGTTTCTCTTTCCTAACATTCCTGAGCTTTGTACACAGCTAATAGCTAACATTCCCCTGGCTTTGTGAGACGAGCTAATAGCTACATTCCCCTCATGGTTGTACACAGTATAGCTAACAATTCCCCTGGCTTTGTAGACAGCTAATAGCTAACATTCCCCTGGCTTTGTGGTACAGCTTAATAGTAACATTCCTGGCGTTTGTAGCAGCTATAGTAACATTCCCCGGCTTTTGTAGACAGCTAAATAGGCTACACTTCCCCTGGGCTCTTGTAGACAGCTAATAGCTAACTTCCCCTGGCTTGGTAACAGCTAATAGCTAACATTCCCCTGGCTTTGTACACAGAGAGCTAATAGCTAACAGTTGCCAAAGCTAGCTACGGTGATGCGGACTCTAAGTAAAGTACAGATGAAGATGAACAATGATCAGGCTACTGTACATCTTACTGTAGAAAGTATTCGGCCCCTACTGTACATCTTACTGTAAGAATGGTCAGGCCTACTGTACATCTTACTGTAGAAATGACCAGGCCTACTGGTAACTCTTAACTGTAGAAATGACCATGCTACTGTACATCTTACTGTAGAAATGACAGGCTTTACTGTTACATCTTACCTGGTAGAATGACCAGGCTTACTGTAACATCTTCTGGTGAAATGGTCAGGCCTTACTGTACATCTTACTGTAGAATATGATTCAGGCTACTGTACATCGTTAGCTGTAGAAATGATCAGGCCTTACTGTACATCTTTACTTGTAGAAAATGGTCAGGCCTACTGTACTCTTAACTGTTAGAATGACCAGGCCTACTGTACATCTTACTTGTAGAACATGACCATGCCTACTGTACATCTTACTGTAGAAATGTCAGCCTACTGTACATCTTACTGGTGAAAGATCAGGGCTACCTGTACATCTTACTGTAGGTTGGAACTATTGCTGTTTAAAATGCCAAATACATCTTTTTTAACTTCTGCTGGAATAAACGGAGGATTCACATCACACAGATTAGACCAGAATAACACACCCACAGTCCTAATGAGAACATGGTCAGTCTCTGGGCTCTGTTTTTTAACAGTGTAACACTGAGGTGAAATGCTTCAGACTTGAGACTGTATTCTGTACTTGTTTTTTAAAGTTAGTCAGAGTTGAGAAACCCTGACTGACATAGATACGTGGTGCCAAACTGGACAGAACATCTTACTGTTTTCTTCAGTTCAGGCAAGGAGACCAAAGTCCCAGAATTGCACTTGATTCCAAACAGCTAAACTCCAGATACTGCTCTAATCCAATGTTTTAACTTCCGTATCCTTACACTTTCAACATTTTTATGTCCAGTTATTTCTATTAGACGTATTTATGGCATTAATGAATCAATTATCATCAATTTGACTTCGGTTTTACCAATTCTAATTACAAAAACAAATAATTTGCAACTTGTCGTATAATAACATTATGGTATTAAAGTTGGCTAGTTTTTTGATTTGTTTTTCAAGTCCTGATTTTATTTAGGGGGGGCCACAGCAAGGCCCCCTCTGTTGTAGTGTATGGCTGTTTTAACAGGTCTGATGGCTTGAGCATAGAAGCGTTTTTTCCCAGTTCTTCGGTCCCTGCTTTGGATGCACCTGATACTGACTGCCTTTCTGGATGTGCGGGGTGGACAGGCAGTGGCTCGGGTGGTTGATGTCCCTTGATGATTCTTTTTGGCCCTGCCCTTGTGACTCGGTGCTTGTAGTGTCCTGGAGGCAGGTAAGTTTGCTTCCCGTGATGCATTGTTGCAGACCGCACCACCCTCTGGATAGCCCTGCGGTTGTGGGCGCTTGGCAGTTATGACCGTACCAGGCGGTGATACAGCCGACAGGATGCTCTCAATTGTGGCATCTGTAGAAGTTTTGTGATCGGGTTTTAGGTGACAAGCCAATTCTTCCTCAGCCTCCTGAGTTGAAGAGGTTGCTGTTGCTCCTTCTTCAACCCCACTGTCTGTGTGGGTAGACCAAATTTCAGTTGTCCGTGATGGAATCAAACGCAGGCGTCTGTAGTGACACTCTAGCACTGGAGATGCAGGGCCTTAGACAGCATGCGGCCACTTGGGAGCCCATTTTACTGGTACAAGCAACATTTGCATAGCAGAGCAATGTTTTTATTTTTTATTGTTGGCACTCTCATTAAGATAGTAATGACTTCATTGCTAGGCAGAATAGAACCCCACGTATGATCATAATCCATTAAACCTAGCGGTCAAACGGGAAATGGTTCTCACCATTCATTTTCTTTCATAGGGATCTTTTTAAGACAACACTTAAAATAAGGGCTAGTGTTTGCATGTAGCTTACCCTGGCGTGATGTTTTTGATAACCATGTAACTCTCTCTAGACACTCAGGTGACTTATATCAATATTATATGCCTGTAATATAAAAAAAAAAAATGTATGCTAATTAGTTTGCTAATGTGGGCTATCATTAAAGAACTACCAATGCCATGATCTGACGAGACTACCGAAGCAAGCGCAAAGAATCTCTGGGATATAACTATCTAATTGTTAGCTGAATTAGTAATGAATAAATTGGCCAAACATTTCTTAAAAATGACAAATTCTGGTGAACTGTCTTGTCTGACACAATACCTGGTTAGCACAGGTGTCAGCTAGAGTGATGTGCAGGAGCTGGCAGGGATTTGCATTGATGTTCTACTTTGATACAATTAGCTTTTTTTTTTATCTGAGAGGAATAGAGGATTAATTATTGATAGACTCACTTGTCTACACGCTGCGTTGCGTCATTCAAGTGTGTATACTTCTGTGCAGCAGAATGGGAGCTGAAGTGCAGCCCAGACTCCCAGTGCAAACTAGCAGTGTATGAGTAAGTGGAGCAGGCCTTTACTTTGCCCTATAAAAGGGCTGCGACTGAACAGACTCACTTGATCTTCTTAGGTGTGAGACCGCTTGAAAGAGAGTACCGAAACGTACAGAAAAATGATCGTATGAACCGTGTTTTTTTTTTTTATCTTTAAAGTAAGAAGTTTGAATATACCGTGCAACATTAATAGGGTACCATTTGAAAACCACAGCCTTAGATTGCCTGTGCAAGGCTGTCTACAGCAGTCACATCAGCCGTTTCATGACAGTGGCGCGCTATCTGGGAGAGATGGAGGAGGAGAGGGGTACAGTATACAACACAGGCGCAAAACATGCCACAAACAGACTGACAAATAAATAGCTTTTTCTGCCTCCTCTGAAAAACAAAAAAGGACAACGACAAAAAATGCTGTTTTTTATGGCTCGGAGACAGACTACAGCAAGCAGTATCATCTGAAGCTTCAAACGTGCAACCAGAAAATGATTTGACCTCTTTGATAGTGCTTTGATACAGGACCAGAATGCACAGATATGTGAGCAGTGACGCAGATGATACACACATTGTTGTTAAACAGTTTTAATAGCCTGAACTATTTTTGGCCTGTACAATACAGTCCGCTGTAATTTAATGATATATCATTCTAGGAATAGCAATGGTCCGAATTTCCACTGACGTAATGTAACTTCATAGAAACAGGACACAGTGGACTTAAAGCAGCAATCTGTAGTTGCTACATAAAAAAATGTTTATCTTATAAATTAATGTTATACACCGGAGTACAAAACATTAAGAGCAACCCCTAATATTGAGTTAAACACCCCACAGATAACGGGATAACAGGGATAACGGGATAAAGGGATAACGGGATACCGGGGAAGTAGTGACAGTTTTGTTTGTAACATCACCGTTAGCCCGGCGCAGTGACCAGGTCGCCACGGCTTCATAGAACGAGTCATCGTGCAAGCAGCAGAAAACACCTCTGGGAAACGCTGTGCGCTCTGGGAAACGCTGCGCGTACTCATCAGGAATCCTCACACAAACGGCCTGAGTGGAAACCAATAGAGATGGAGACATGACAGACCATACACGCTCGCCCGCCAGAATTTCCCAAGGATACGTCGAACCCTCAATAGGTAACGAAGGACGCACCCCCACAACAACCTCACCTTTTACCAGTTCAGTATCCAACATCAGTTTATGCAATGGAACTGACAGAGTGTTCCAAACCGATGCCCTTAATTTAAACACTATTCCTTGAATCAGTCTCAGCAGAGAAGGTTAACACGGACTCTAAGACAAATGACTCTGAGGCACCTGTGGTCCCTCAGGATCTTCACTGGCACTGGTGTCACACCTTGATCTGTTTCACCTGTATTTGTGATTGTCTCCACCCCCCTCCAGGTGTTGCCCATCTTCCCATTATTCCTGTGTATTTATACCTGTGTTCTCTGTTTGGTATGTTGCCGGTTTGTTTAGTTTCGTCAGTCTACCAGCGTTTTTCCTCTGCTCCTGTCTCTCGATAGTTCCTGTTTTCCGGCGTTGACTATTTGCTGCTCGTCCTGTACCTTTGCCCCACCTTTCTGGATTACTGACCTTTGCCTGCCCTGACCCTGACCCTGACTGCCGTCCTGTACCTTTGCCCACCTATCTGGATACTGACCTCTGCCTGTCCTTGACTGCCATTTGCCTGCCCCTGTTCAATTAATAAACTGTTGTTACTTCGACGTTGTCTGCATCTGGGTCTTACCTGAAACATGATAGTACGAACTGGCCATGACTGACCCAGCAGACTTGGACCAGCTGCGCCATGACATCTCCTCTCAGGAGCCACCATTGGTAGGCACGAGGAATTGCTTCGTGCCTTATGGAGGGGGTCCACACCTTGCCGAACGCCATGACCGGGTGTTGGACATCTTGCTGGAGCAATTCCGCGGGTTGGCAGCCTACTACGACGGTAACTCACAGCCCCTCAGTAACTCGGCTGTTAACAGCGTCGCCTCACGGTCACTCTGCCTTCCGGGAAGCCACGCTTACTCCCCCGGAACGCTTCAATGCAGAGCAGGGCACCTGTTGGGCGTTTCTAGCTCAGTGTGGCCTCATCTTCGAGCTTAAGCCTCCTCCTTCCCCTTGGATTGCTCTAACTATATATCGTGGCTGGAGCCCATTCTGCCACGCCATTGCCTGAATCAGCACAAGGTACGCAAAACCCAGTCTCAACGTCAACAGTGAAGAAGTGACTCCGGGAGTTCCTCTGTCCAGTGTCTGTGGTCTTATGCCCATCTTAACTTTTTATTTTTATTGGCAACCTGAGATATGTTTTTTCTTTGCAACTCTGCCTAGAAGGCCAGCATCACAGAGTCGCCTCTTCACTGTTGACATTGAGACTGGTGTTTTGCGGGTACTATTTAATGAAGCTGCCAGTTGAGGATTGTGAAGCATCTGTTTCTCAACTAGACACTCTAATGTACTTGTCCTCTGCTCAGTTGTGCACCGGGCCTCCACTCTCTTTCTATTCTGGTTAGATCCAGTTTGCGCTGTTCTGTGAAGGGAGTAGTACACAGCGTTGTACGAGATCTTCAGTTTCTTGGCAATTTCTCATATAGAATAGCCTTCATTTCTCAGAACAAGAATAGAATGATGAGTTTCAGAAAGAAAGGTTTTGCTTCTGGCCATTTGAGCCTGTAATCGAACCCACAAATGCTGATGCTCCAGTACTCAACTAGTCAAAAGGCCAGTTTTATCGCTTCTTTAATCAGAACGACAGTTTTCAGCTGTGCTAACATAATTGCAAAAGGGTTTTCTAATGACCAATTAGCCCTTTAAAATGATATTGGATTAGCTACGCAACGTGCCATTGGAACCCAGGAGTGTGGTTGCTGATAATGGGCTCTGCACACCTATGTAGATATTCATAAAAATGTGCCGTTTCCATCTACAATAGTCATTTACAACATTAACAATGTCTACACTGTATTTCTGATCAATTTGATGTTATTTTAAATGGACAAAAAAGTAGTTTTTGTAAAAAAAAAAAGAAATCTAGTGACCCCAAACTTTTGAACGGTAGTATTATATATATATATATATATATATATTATATATATATTATATATATATATAATTATAATTATATATATATATAATATATATAATCTATGTGAAAGCATATATGTCGCCCATGCCGTCTCTCATAGAGTTAACACTACAGAGAAATGGTGCATGTTTCAATCTCCATACACACACACACATATTACCATGTGAATTCCAAAATCTCTTAAATATGCATACCTTTTAATGTCACGGGACAATTCCATTAGTGCAACAAGGGAGGGAACCAGGTCAGAAGTATTACCATTAGAGCGAGAAAAAAGAACTACTTTTGACAGGGCCCACATTGGCCATACAGTATTTTTTAGAATCATGACAGCTGTGTTTGGAAACAGGAAGTTTCGGTTTGAAATGTGAAAAATTCTGACAGATCATTTGTCCCTCAACATGTTGGGATCTTCTGTGTCCGTGTATAAACAATTATGCGAGACATGGCGGTGGAAACGCCTTCATGGTATTTCTATAATTATGGGCCAATGTGTGACATTGCGATAAACATTTCTAAATTGTTTGAAAGAAAAATAAGAAAGATTGTCATGCAGTTCCATATGTTAAAGGATAAAAAGTGAATATGCATAACTTCACCTATACACACCATAGGCCTAACCCTAGGACTATACATCCTTAAGCAGTGTTAGGTCATAGCCTAACCCTAGGACTATACATCTTTAAGCAGTGTTAAGTCATAGGCCTAACCCTAGGACTATCATCCTTAAGCAGTGTTAAGTCATAGGCCTAACCCTAGGACTATACATCTTTAAGCAGTGTTAAGTCATAGGCCTAAGCCTAGGACTATACATCTTTAAGCAGTGTTAAGTCATAGGCCTACCCTAGGACTATATATCCTTAAGCAGTGTTAAGTCATAGGCCTAACCTAGGACTATACATCTTTAAGCAGTGTTAAGTCATAGGCCATCCTAGGACTATACATCTTTAAGCAGTGTTAAGTCATAGGCCTAGGACTATACACTCTTAAGCAGTGTTAAGTCAACTTCAAGGACTTTCAGGGATTAATTCAAGCACATCATTGTAATTTTCAAGGCCTCAATGTTATACAACTGTATCATTTATATAATTGAAAATCTAGGGCCTAAATATGAACCCCCTACCAGAAAGCATGTAAAAGTGTCAATTAAAATAATAAGAAAAGTAGGCCATTACCACTTTAGAATATTAATAATATATTTTGGGGGCATTGATATTCAAATGATTATTCATTGTAAATAGGTGAGAATAATGTGGACATTGCCTGACTAAATAGACTGGATGCATGGCGATGTTTCTGTAGCACATGTGGTTGGCGGAGGCACACATAACGGGCCGAGTGGCGCAGCGGTCTAAGACACTGCCTCTCAGTGCTAGAGAAGTCACTACAGACCCTGGTTGATTCCAGGCTGTATCACAGCGGTCTAAGACACTGCCTCTCGTGCTAGAGAAGTCACTACAGACCCTGGTTCGATTCCAGCTGTATCACAGCGGTCTAAGACACTGCATCTCAGTGCTAGAGGAGTCACTACAGACCCTGGTTCGATTCCAGGCTGTATCACAGCGTCTAAGACACTGCATCTCAGTGCTAGAGGAGTCCACAGACCCTGGTTCGATTCCAGGCTGTATCACAGCGGTCTAAGACACTGCATCTCAGTGCTAGAGGAGTCACTACAGACCTGGTTGATTCCAGGCTGTATCACGGCGGTCTAAGACACTGCATCTCAGTGCTAGAGGAGTCACTACAGACCCTGGTCGATTCCAGGCTGTATCACAGCGGTCTAAAGACACTGCATCTCAGTGCTAGAGGATTCACTACAGACCCTGGTTCGATTCCAGGCTGTATCACAGCGGTCTAAGACACTGCATCTCAGTGCTAGAGGAGTCACTACAGACCCTGGTTCGATTCCAGGCTGTATCACAGCGGTCTAAGACACTGCATCTCAGTGCTAGAGGAGTCACTACAGACCCTGGTTCGATTCAGGCTGTATCACAGCGGTCTAAGACACTGCATCTCAGTGCTAGAGGAGTCACTACAGACCCTGGTTCGATTCCAGGCTGTATCACAGTGGTCTAAGACACTGGCATCTCAGTGCTAGAGGAGTCACTACATACCTGGTTCGATTCCAGGCTGTATCACAACCGGCCATGATTGGGAGTCCCATAGGGCAGCGCACAACTGCCAGTGTCATTAGGGTTGGCAGTATTCACAAAGCATCTCAGAGTCGGAGTGCCGATCGAGGATCGGTTTTGCCTTCTGAAATCCTAAATGAATAAGACAGAGCGACCTGATCCTAGATCGTCATCCTCTCTGGACCCAGCCATTACAGTGTGTTTAAACTTTTGTCCTGATCCATACAGTCAGTCCACTAGCCCCCTGGCCTGCAAACAACACTACACACCCATTACTGGAATTCAATAGCATTACCGCCCGTCCTTTAGCTGGAGTGGCCGTTCAATAGCTATTGCTAAGTCCAGCATTGTTAGACACAGACAGGTTATTGCCATGACCCAGTGTTATTCTGCTCAATGTGGTATTTCATTAGGTTCCCCATTAGCTGTTGTCGAAAAGCAGCAGCTACTATTCCTATTATTATTAGAGGATTCCTGCTCTCAGATACACAATGTATGCATCCTAAACGCCACACTACTCCCTTTATGGATATATGGGAATTAACGGGAAATATATGGGAATTAACGGGAATATATGGGAAATTACGGGAATATTATGGGAATTAACGGGAATATATGGAATTAACGTGTATTAGGGAATATATGGGAATTGACGGGAATATATGGGAATTAACGGGAATTAAACGGGAATATATGGGAATTAACGGGAATATATCTGGGAATTAACGGGGAATATATGGGAATTAACGGGAATATTATGGGATTAATGGGAATTGGATTAACGGAATATATGGGAATTACGGGATATATGGGAATTAACGTGTATTAAGGGGAATATA
>NW_019942741.1:78280-81734 GCF_002910315.2 Salvelinus sp. IW2-2015 | reverse complement strand
TACGGGAATATATGATTAACGGGAATTATAATGGGAATATATGGCGGAATTAACGGGAATATATGGAATTAACGGGGAATATATGGAATTAACGTGTATTAAGGGGAATATATGGGAATTAACGGAATATATGGGAATTAACGGGAATTAACGGGAAATATATGGGAATTAACGGAATATATGGGAATATATGTATTACAGGAATATTGGGAATTAACGGGATATTATGGGAATTATAACGGGAATTAGGGGAATATATGGAATTGACGGGAATATTTGGGAAATAACGGAATTTATCTCTTCTCTTTTATTCCCATATATTCCCGTTAATTCCCATATATTCCCGTTAATTCCCATATATTCCCGTTAATTCCCATATATTCCCGTTAATTCCCATATATTCCATAAAGGGAGTAGTGTGGCGTTTAGGATGCATACATTGTGTATCTGAGAGCAGGAATCCTCTAATAATAATAGGAATAGTAGCTGCTGCTTTTCGACAACAGCTAATGGGGAACCTAATGAAATACCACATTGAGCAGAATAACACTGGGTCAGTGGCAATAACCTGTCTGTGTCTAACAATGCTGGACTTAGCAATAGCTATTGAACGGCCACTCCAGCTAAAGGGACGGGCGGTAATGCTATTGAATTCCAGTAATGGGTGTGTAGTGTTGTTTGCAGGCCAGGGGGCTAGTGGACTGACTGTATGGATCAGGACAAAAGTTTAAACACACTGTAATGGCTGGGTCCAGAGTAGGAGTGACGATCTAGGATCAGGTCGCTCTGTCTTATTCATTTAGGATTTCAGAAGGCAAAACCGATCCTCGATCGGCACTCCGACTCTGAGATGCTTTGTGAATACTGGCCAAACCCTAATGACACTGGGCCAGTTGTGCGCTGCCCTATGGGACTCCCAATCATGGCCGGTTGTGATACAGCCTGGAATCGAACCAGGGTATGTAGTGACTCCTCTAGCACTGAGATGCAGTGTCTTAGACCACTGTGATACAGCCTGGAATCGAACCAGGGTCTGTAGTGACTCCTCTAGCACTGAGATGCAGTGTCTTAGACCGCTGTGATACAGCCTGGAATCGAACCAGGGTCTGTAGTGACTCCTCTAGCACTGAGATGCAGTGTCTTAGACCGCTGTGCCACTCATTTCATTCTAAAACACTTTATATCTATTTTCAGAAATGTTGGTAAATCATTTTTTATTGTTTAAAGAAATTATTAAACCACTACTTATTAAACCACAAGGCTTTGTAAAAGCTTCTAAAGTGTGTAATTTCCACCTCAAAATGTCAGATTTGATTTGATGAAAAATGGATCAGCCCCTACAAAAAATGTCCCTTAATTATAATCCACATAAAAATGCACATTTGCTGTTATTTTCCTACTGTAAGAATCTGGGTCAAATTAACATGGAATCTGTAAATGCAATTTAAGATATCTAGGTGAGACAACCTCATATCACAGTCAGATATACAGGATACCAACATTACATTCCTGTTAAACAGTGGATATATAGATATCTAGGTGAGACAACCTCATATCACAGTCAGATATACAGGATACCAACATTACATTCCTGTTAAACGTAAAAAAAAAAAAAAATCTTAGTGACCCCAAACTTTTGAACGGTAGTATATATATATAATATATATATATAATATTATATTATATATATATATATATATATATATATATATATAATATATATAATATATAATCCTATGTGAAAGCAATATATGTCGCCCATGCCGTCTCTCATAGAGTTAACACTACAGAGAAATGGTGCATGTTTCAATCTCCATACACACACACACATATTACCATGTTGAATTCCAAAATCCTCTAAATATGCATACCTTTTAATGTCACGGGACAATTCCATTAGTGCAACAAGGGAGGGAACCAGGTCAGAGTAATTACCCATTAGAGCGAGAAAAAAAGAACTACTTTTGCAGGGCCCACATTGGCCCATACAGTATTTTTAAGAATCATGACAGCTGTGTTTGGAAACAGGAAGTTTCGGTTTGAAATGTGAAAAATTCTGACAGATCATTTGTCCCCTCAACATGTTGGGATCTTTCTGTGTCCGTGTATAAACAATTATGCGAGACATGGCGGTGGAAACGCCTTCATGGTATTTCTATAAATTATGGGCCAATGTGTGACATTGCGATAAACATTTCTAAATTGTTTGAAAGAAAAATAAGAAAGATTGTATGCAGTTCCATATGTTAAAGAATAAAGTGAATATATGCATAACTTCACCTATACAACACCATAGGCCTAACCCTAGGACTATACATCCTTAAGCAGTGTTAGGTCATAGGCCTAACCCTAGGACTATACATCTTTAAGCAGTGTTAAGTCATAGGCCTAACCTAGGACTATACATCCTTAAGCAGTGTTAAGTCATAGGCCTAACCCTAGGACTATACATCTTTAAGCAGTGTTAAGTCATAGGCCTAAGCCTAGGACTATACATCTTTAAGCAGTGTTAAGTCATAGGCCTAACCCTAGGACTATATATCCTTAAGCAGTGTTAAGTCATAGGCCTAACCCTAGGACTATACATCTTTAAGCAGTGTTAAGTCATAGGCCTATCCCTAGGACTATACATCTTTAAGCAGTGTTAAGTCATAGGCCTAGGACTATACATCCTTAAGCAGTGTTAAGTCAACTTCAAGGACTTTCAGGGAATTAATTCAAGCACATCATTGTAATTTTCAAGGACCTCAATGTTATACAACTGTATCATTTATATAATTGAAAATCTAGGCCTAATATAGAACCCCCTACCAGAAAGCATGTAAAAAGTGTCAAATTAAAATAATAAGAAAAGTAGGCCATTACCACTTTAAGAAATATTAATAAATATTTTTTGGGGCATTGATATTCAAATGATTATTACATTGTAAAATAGGTGAGAATAATGTGGACATTGCCTGACTAAATAGACTGGATGCATGGCGATGTTTCTGTAGCACATGTGGTTGGCGGAGGCACACATAACGGGCTCCCGAGTGCGGCCAGCGGTCTAAGACACTGCCTCTCCAGTGCTAGAGAAGTCACTACAGACCCTGGTTCGATTCCAGGCTGTATCACAGCGGTCTAAGACACTGCCTCTCAGTGCTAGAGAAGTCACTACAGACCCTGGTTCGATTCAGGCTGTATCACAGCGGTCTAAGACACTGCATCTAGTGCTAGAGGAGTCACTACAGACCCTGGTTCGATTCCAGGCTGTTCACAGCGGTCTAAGACACTGCATCTCAGTGCTGAGGAGTCACTACAGACCCTGGTTCGATTCCAGGCTGTATCACAGCGGTCTAAGACACTGCATCTCAGTGCTAGAGGAGTCACTACAGACCCTGGTTCGATTCCGCTGTATCACAGCGGTCTAAGACACTGCATCTCAGTGCTAGAGGAGTCACTACAGACCCTG
>NW_019942741.1:61232-78255 GCF_002910315.2 Salvelinus sp. IW2-2015 | reverse complement strand
GTATCTGTTTATTGTCACTGTGTTAACCACAACCAAATGTTGGATCTCTGTTAGTTGTCACTTGTTAACCACAACCAACATTGTTGGGAGCTCTGGTTTAGTTGTGTCACTGTGTTAACCACAACCAACATGCTGGATCTCTGTTTAGTTGTCACTGTGTTAACCACAACCAACATGCGGATCTCTGTTTAGTTTCAAAACTGTGTTAACCACAACCAACTGTTGGCTCTGTTTAGTTGTCACTGTGTTAACCACCAACCACATGTTGGATCTCTGTTTAGTTATCCACTGTGTTAACCACAAACCGCATGCTGGATCTCTGTTTAGTTGTCACTGTGTTAACCACAACCAACATGCTGGATCTCTGTTTAGTTGTCACTGTGTTAACCACAACCAACATGCTGGATCTCTGTTTAGTGTCACTGTGTTAACCACAACCAACATGCTGGATCTCTGTTTAGTTGTCACTGTGTTAACCACAACCAACATGCTGGATCCTGTTTATTTGTCACTGTGTTAACCACAACCAACATCTGGATCTCTGTTTAGTTGTCACTGTGTTAACCACACAACCAACATGTTGGATCTCTGTTTAGTTGTCACTGTGTTAACACAAACCAACATGTTGATCTCTGTTTAGTTGTCACTGTGTTAACCACAACCAACATGTTGATCTCTGTTTAGTTGTCACTGTGTTAACCACAACCAACATGTTGGATATCTGTTAGTTGTCACTGTGTTAACCACAACCAACATGCTGGATCTCTGTTTAGTTGTCACTGTGTTAACCACAACCAACATGCTGGATCTCTGTTTAGTTGTCACTGTGTTAACCACAACCAACATGCTGGATCTCTGTTTAGTTGTCACTGTGTTAACCACAACCAACATGTTGGATCTCTGTTTAGTTGTCACTGTGTTAACCACAACCAACATGTTGGATCTCTGTTTAGTTGTCACTGTGTTAACCACAACCAACATGTTGGATCTCTGTTTAGTTGTCACTGTGTTAACCCACAACCAACATGTTGGATCTCTGTTTAGTTGTCACTGTGTTAACCACAACCAACATGCTGGATCTCTGTTTAGTTGTCACTGTGTTAACCACAACCAACATGCTGGATCTCTGTTTAGTTGTCACTGTGTTTAACCACAACCAACATGCTGGATCTCTGTTTAGTTGTCACTGTGTTAACCCACGACCAACATGTTGGATCTCTGTTTAGTTGTCACTGTGTTAACCACAACCAACATGCTGGATCTCTGTTTATGTCACTGTGTTAACCACAACCAACATGCTGGATCTGTTTAGTTGTCACTGTGTTAACCACAACAACATCCTGGATCTCTTTTTAGGGTCAGTGCTCAAATGAGTCTCTCTGGGGAGAGAGAGAAGGCCCTGCCTCTAAATGAGTCTCTCTGGGGAACATGACTCTAAAACTAAGAGTAAGATGACAATTTTGGTGAATAATTATTATGTTTATTTCCAAAATGCTATATCCCCTCAAAATCATATTTTTTTTCATCAGATTGCTTATGTGTGTGTACCTTCATATTAATGTTATCAGATTTTTTATTAATAGATTTGAGATGTGTATTAAAACTGTTAATTCTGAGCAAAACACAATATAACCATTTTTAGCAGGAATGTAATGTAGTAGTCCTGTATATTCTGACTGTGATATGTGGTTATCTCCACCTAGATATTATAATCCATGGAAAAGCTACTTTTTTGTCCATTTAAAATAACATCAAATTGATCAGAAATACAGTGTAGACATTGTTAATGTTGTAAATGACTATTGTAGATGGAAACGGCACATTTTTTTATGAATATCTACATAGGTGTGCAGAGGCCCATTATCAGCAACCATCACTCCTGGGTTCCAATGGCACGTTGCGTTAGCTAATCCAAGTTTATCATTTTAAAGGGCTAATTGGTCATTAGAAAACCCTTTTGCAATTATGTTAGCACAGCTGAAAACTGTCGTTCTGATTAAAGAAGCGATAAAACTGGCCTTTTGACTAGTTGAGTATCTGGAGCATCAGCATTTGTGGGTTCGATTACAGGCTCAAAATGGCCAGAAGCAAAGACCTTTCTTCTGAAACTCATCATTCTATTCTTGTTCTGAGAAATGAAGGCTATTCTATATGAGAAATTGCCAAGAAACTGAAGATCTCGTACAACGCTGTGTACTACTCCCTTCACAGAACAGCGCAAACTGGATCTAACCAGAATAGAAAGAGGAGTGGGAGGCCCCGGTGCACAACTGAGCAAGAGGACAAGTACATTAGAGTGTCTAGTTTGAGAAACAGATGCTTCACAAGTCCTCAACTGGCAGCTTCATTAAATAGTACCCGCAAAACACCAGTCTCAATGTCAACAGTGAAGAGGCGACTCTGTGATGCTGGCCTTCTAGGCAGAGTTGCAAAGAAAAAGACATATCTCAGGTTGGCCAATAAAAATAAAAGATTAAGATGGGCATAAGACCACAGACACTGGACAGAGGAACTCCCGGAGTCACTTCTTCACTGTTGACGTTGAGACTGGTGTTTTGCGGGTACCTTGTGCTGATTCAGGCAATGGGCGTGGCAGAATGGGCTCCAGCCCACGATATGATAGTTAGAGCAATCCAAGGGGAAGGAGGAGGGCTTAAGCTCGAAGATGAGGCCACACTGAGCTAGAAACGCCCAACAGGTGCCCTGCTCTGCATTGAAGCGTTCCGGGGGAGGTAAGCGTGGCTTCCCGGGAAGGCAGAGTGACCGGTGAGGCGACGCTGTTAACAGCCGAGTTACTGAGGGGCTGTGAGGTTACCGTCGTAGTAGGCTGCCAACCCGCGGAATTGCTCCAGCAAGATGTCCAACACCCGGTCATGGCGTTCGGCCAAGGTGTGGACCCCCTCCATAAGGCCACGAAGCAATTCCTCGTGCCTACCAATGGTGGCTCCCTGAGAGGAGATGTCATGGCGCAGCTGGTCCAAGTCTGCTGGGTCAGTCATGGCCAGTTCGTACTATCATGTTTCAGGTAAGACCCAGATGCAGACAACGTCGAAGTAACAACAGTTTATTAATTGAACAGGGGCAGGCAAATGGCAGGTCAAGGACAGGCAGAGGTCAGTAATCCAGATAGGTGGGGCAAAGGTACAGGACGGCAGTCAGGGTCAGGGTCAGGGCAGGCAAAGGTCAGTAATCCAGAAAGGTGGGGCAAAGGTACAGGACGGCAGGCAGAATAGTCAACGCCGGGAAAACAGGAACTATCGAGAGACAGGAGCAGAGGGAAAAACGCTGGTAGACTTGACGAAACTAAACAAACCGGCAACATACAAACAGAGAACACAGGTATAAATACACAGGGAATAATGGGGAAGATGGGCAACACCTGGAGGGGGGTGGAGACAATCACAAATACAGGTGAAACAGATCAAGGTGTGACACCTAGTGCCAGTGAAGATCCTGAGGGACACAGGTGCCTCAGAGTCATTTGTCTTAGAGTCCGTGTTAACCTTCTCTGCTGAGACTGATTCAAGGAATAGTGTTTAAATTAGGGGCATCGGTTTGAACACTCTGTCAGTTCCATTGCATAAACTGATGTTGGATACTGAACTGGTAAAAGGTGAGGTTGTTGTGGGGGTGCGTCCTTCGTTACCTATTGAGGGTTTCGACGTTATCCTTGGGAATATCTTGGCTGGCGAGCGTGTATGGTCTGTCATGTCTCCATCTCTATTGGTTTCCACTCAGGCCGTTGTTTGTAGGGATTCCTGATGAGTACGCGCAGCGT
Organism: Salvelinus sp. IW2-2015; assembly: GCF_002910315.2. NCBI lineage: Eukaryota > Metazoa > Chordata > Actinopteri > Salmoniformes > Salmonidae > Salvelinus > Salvelinus sp. IW2-2015. The sequence continues at coordinate 74,477 of NW_019942741.1, read as the reverse complement.
TTCCCAGAGCGCACAGCGTTTCCCAGAGGTGTTTTCTGCTTGCACGATGACTCGTTCTATGAGCCGTGGCGACCTGGTCACTGMGCCGGCTAACGGTGATGTTACAAACAAAACTGTCACTACTTTCCCCGGTATCCCGTTATCCCTGTTATCCCGTTATCCCTGTTATCCCGTTATCTGTGGGGTGTTTAACTCAATATTAGGGGGTTGCTCTTAATGTTTTGTACTCTCGGTGTATAACATTAATTTATAAGATAAACATTTTTTATGTAGCAACTACAGATTGCTGCTTTAAGTCCACTGTGTCCTGTTTCTATGAAGTTACATTACGTCAGTGGAAATCTGGGACCATTGCTATTCCTAGAATGATTATATCATTAAATTACAGCGTACTGTATTGTACAGGCCAAAGATAGTTCAGGCTATTAAAACTGTTTAACAACAATGTGTGTATCATCTGGTCACTGCTCACATATCTGTTGCATTCTGGTCCTGTATCAAAGCACTATCAAAGAGGTCAAATCATTTTCTGGTTGGCACGTTTGAAGCTTCAGATGATACTGCTTGCTGTAGTCTGTCTCCGAGCCATAAAAGACAGCATTTTTTTGTCGTTGTCCTTTTTGTTTTTCAGGAGGAGGGCAGAAAAAGCTATTTATTTGTCAGTCTGTTTGTGGCATGTTTTGCTGCCTGTGTTGTATACTGTACCCCTCTCCTCCTCCATCTCTCCCTTAGATAGCGCGCCACTGTCATGAACAGGCTGATGTGACTGCTGTAGACAGCCTTGCACAGGCAATCTAAGGCTGTGTTTCAAATGGTACCCTATTAATGTTGCACGGTATATTCAAACTTCTGTACTTTAAAGATAAAAAAAAAAACACTGGTTCATACGATCATTTTTCTGTTACGTTCGGTACCTCTTTCAAGCGTGTCTCACGTAAGAAGATCAAGTGAGTCTGTCAGTCGCAGCCCCTTTTTATAGGGCAAAGTAAGGGCCTGCTCCACTTACTCATACACTGCTAGCTTTGCACTGGGAGTCTGGGCTGCACTTTCAGCTCCCCACTCATGCTGCACAGAAGTTAACACACTTGAATGACGCAACGCAGCGTGTAGACAAGGTGAGTTCTATCAATATATTAATCTCTATTTCCTCTCAGATTAAAAAAAAGAAGCTAATTAGTATCAAAGTAGACATCATGCAAATCCCTGCCAGCTCCTGCACATCATCTCTAGCTGACACCTTTGCTAACAGGTATTGTGTCAGACAAGACAGTTCACAGAATTGTCAATTTTTTAAGAAATGTTTGCCAATTTATTCATTACTACATTCAGCTAACATTAGATAGTTAATCCAGAGATTCTTTGCCTTGCTTCGGTAGTCTCGTCCAGATCATGGCATTTGTAGTTCTTTATGATAGCCACATTAGCAACTAATTAGCATTACATTTTTTTATTTTTTATATACAGGCATATATATTGATATAAGTCACCTTGTCCTAGAGAGAGTTACATGGTTATCAAAACATCACGCCAGGGTAAGCCTACATGCAAACACAGCCCTTATTTTAAGTGTTTCTAAAAATCCCTATGGGAAAAATGAATGGTGGAAAAACCATTTCCCTGTTTGACCGCTAGGTTTTATGGGTATTATGACTCATACTGTGGGGTTCTATTCTGCCTAGCAATTGAAGTCATTACTATCTTAATGAGAGTGCACAATAAAAAATAAAAAACATTGCTTCTTCTATGCAAATGTTGCTGTACAGTAAAATTGGGCTCCCAAGTGGCGCAGCTGTCTAAGGCCCTGCATCTCAGTGCTAGAGGTGTCACTACAGACGCCTGGTTTGATTCCATCACGGACAAACTGAATTGGTCTACCCACACAGACAGTGTGGTGAAGAAGGAGCAACAGCACCTCTTCAACCTCAGGAGGCTGAGGAAATTTGGCTTGTCACCTAAAACCCTCACAAACTTCTACAGATGCACAATTGAGAGCATCCTGTCGGGCTGTATCACCGCCTGGTACGGCAACTGCACCGCCCACAACCGCAGGGCTATCCAGAGGGTGGTGCGGTCTGCACAATGCATCACCGGGAGCAAACTACCTGCCCTCCAGGACAGCTACAGCACCCGATGTCACAGGCAGGCCAAAAAGATCATCAAGGACATCAACCACCCGAGCCACTGCCTGTTCACCCCGCTACCATCCAGAAGGCGAGGTCAGTACAGGTGCATCAAAGCAGGGACCGAGAGACTGAAAAACGCTTCTATCTCAAGGCCATCAGACTGTTAAACAGCCATCACTAACACAGAGGGCTGCTGCCTACATACAGACTTGAAATCACTAGCCACTTTAATAATGATGTTATTATAGACAATTGCAATTATGTTGTTTTGTAATTAGATTGGTAAAAACGAAGTCAAATTGATTGCATAATTGATTCATTAATGCATAAATACTGTCTAAAAGAATAATTGACATAAAAATGTTGAAATGTAAGGATACGGAAGTTAAAACGATTGGATAGAGCAGTATCTGAGTTTATCTGTTTGGATCAAGTGGCATTCTGGGACTTTGTCTCCTGCCTGACTGAGAAAACAGTAGATGTTCTGGTCCAGTTTGGCACCACGTATCTATGTCAGTCAGGGTTCTCAACTCTGACATACTTTAAAAAACAAGTACAGAAACAGTCTCAAGTCTGAGCATCACCTCAGTGTTACACTGTTAAAAACAGAGCCCAGAGAGTAGACATGTTCTCATTAGGACTGTGGGTGTGTTTTCTGGTCTACATCTGTGTGATGTGATCAATCCGTTTATTCCAGTTCAGAATTAAAAAGATGTATTGCATTTTAACAGCAATAGTTCCAACCTACAGTAAGATGTACAGTAGGCCTGATCATTTCTACAGTAAGATGTACAGTAGGCTTGATCATTTCTACAGTAAGATGTACAGTAGGCATGGTCATTTCTACAGTAAGATGTACAGTAGGCCTGGTCATCTAACAGTAAGAATGTAGCAGTAGGCCTGACCATTTCTACAGTAAGATGTACAGTAGGCCTGATCATTTCTACAGTAAGATGTACAGTAGGCCTGAATTCATTTCTACAGTAAGATGTACAGTAGGCCTGACCATTTCTACAGTAAGATGTACAGTAAGCCTGGTCATTCTACAGTAAGATGTACAGTAAGCCTGGTCATTTCTACAGTAAGATGTACAGTAGGCATGGTCATTTCTACAGTAAGATGTACAGTAGGCCTGGTCATTTCTACAGTAAGATGTACAGTAGGCCTGACCATTTCTACAGTAAGATGTACAGTAGGCCTGATACTTTCTACAGTAAGATGTACAGTAGGCCTGATCATTGTTCATCTTCATCTGTACTGTTACTTAGAGTCGCATCAGTAGCTAGCTTTGGCTAATGTTAGCTATTAGCTGTGGTACAAAGCCAGGGGAATGTTAGCTATTAGCTGTCTACAAAGCCAGGGGAATGTTAGCTATTAGCTGTCTACAAAGCCAGGGGAATGTTAGCTATTAGCTGTGTACAAAGCCAGGGGAATGTTAGCTATTAGCTGTCTACAAAGCCAGGGGAATGTTAGCTATTAGCTGTGTACAAAGCCAGGGGAATGTTAGAAAGAGAAACTCACATCTACTACTATGAGAGGTAGTTAGTACTCCCTTATTACTGCTCATCATCATCTGTAATAAAATGACAAAAATGCCTTGCTAGTTGACTTACTGGTCCACTGTCGAAGCACTGATTCCTGAAGGACTGTTTCCTGAAGGACTGTTTCCCGAATTACTGTTTCCCGAAGAACTGTTTCCCGAAGAACTGATTCCTGAAATACTGTTTCCCGAAGAACTGTTTCCCGAAGAACTGTTTCCCGAAGAACTGATTCCTGAAACACTGTTTCCCGAAGAACTGTTTCCCGAAGAACTGTTTCCTGAAGAACTATTTCCTGAAGAACTGTTTCCTGAAGAACTGTTTCCCGAAGTACTGTTGCCTGAAGTACTGTTGCCTGAAGTACTGTTGCCTGAAGTACTGTTTCCCGAAGTACTGTTTCCCGAACTACTGTTTCCTGAACTACTGTTTCCTGAACCACTGTTTCCTGAACCACTGTTTCCTGAACCACTGTTTCCTGAACACTGTTTCCTGAAGGACTGTTTGTACCCTCTACTGTCTGGCATGAGGACTGTTTTTACTGAGTTAGTCACTCTTATCCAGAGCCACTTACAGGACCAATTAGGGTTAAGTCATCTCTGGGATTTGAACCAAAAACCTTTCAGTTACTGGTCCAACACTCTTAGCCGCTGGGCTACCTGTCACCCCGTACTGTATGCTTTCACTGTATTCCTCTGTCTAATCTGAGAATGTGTGAAGAGTGGAGCGTGTGTGTGTATTTGTGTGTGTATGTGTGAAGACTGTCTGCCTCAGGAGATTTGATCCAACACCTCTGTTTACGTTCTCTTTCACACTAACTCACCAACACCTCCCTTTCTCCCTCTTCCTCTCTTCCTCTCTTCCCACTTCACCTTCCTCTTCCTCTCCATCTTCCTCTCTTCCCACTTCACCTTCCTCTTCCTCTCTTCCTCTCCCTCTTCCTTTTCCTCTTCCTCTCTTCCTTTTCCTCTTCCTCTCTTCCTTTCCCTTTTCCTCTTCCTCTCTTCCTTTCCCTTTTCCTCTTCCTCTCTTCCTCTTCCTCTCTTCCTTTCCCCTTTCCTCTTCCTCTCTTCCTCTTCCTCTCTCCCTCTTCCTCTTTTCTTCTTCCTCTCTTCCTCTCTCCCTCTTCCTCTTCCTCTTCCTCTCTCCCTCTTCCTCTTTTCCTCTTCCTCACTTCATCTTCGTCTCTTTCGCACTCTGTCTCTCAGTTTCTCTCTGTCTCTCAGCCAATTCAATTCAAGGGGCTTATCTCTGTCTCTCTCTCCCTCTCTCTCTCTCTCCCTCCGTCTCTCTCTCCCTCTCTCTCTCTCTCTTCTTGTCCAGTGTCCACCAAATATCAGATAACTATAAAATCCCTCTATTGCTATGACAACCCCGAAGATGTGTTTTGGTGGAGCGGAAGTTAAGGTGATTTAGGCATCTGCTTTTAGAAGAAAAACAATCCTCATGTAGACATCAACAAATCGTCTGAATTCTGGTTTGTTGCAGCAGATTTCTGAGCTGCCATTTTGTTTTGGTCTAAACAACGCTTAGAGATTATAGAGTGAAGATGTGGTAGTCTGTTCTATACTAAACTGGTTTTCAGATCAGATGTGGTAGTCTGTTCTATGTGTGTCTTCTTATACTAAAAACTAGTTTTTCAGATCAGATGTGGTAGTCTCATACTAAACAGGTTTCAGATCAATATGTGGTAGTCTTTCTATACATAAACTGTTTTCAGATCAGATGTGTAGTCTGTTCTATACTAAAACTGTGTTTTCAGATCAGATGTGGTAGTCTGTTCTGTACTAAACTATTTTCAGATCAGATGTGTAGTCTGTTCTATACTAAACTGGTTTTCAGATCAGATGTGGTAGTCATTCTGTACTAAAACTGCTTTTCAGACAGATGTGGTAGTTTGTTCTATACTAAACTGTTTTCAGATCAGAATGTGGTAGTTTGTTCTATACTAAACTGGTTTTCAGATCAGATGTGGTTAGTCTGTCTGTTCTATGCTAAACTGGTTTTCAGATCAGATGTGGTAGTTGTTCTGTACTAAACTGGTTTTCAGATCAGATGTGGTAGTCTGTTCTGTACTAAACTGGTTTTCAGATCAGATGTGGTAGTGTGTTCTATACTAAACTGTGTCAGATCAGATGTGGTAGTCTGTTCTGTACTAAACTGGTTTCAGATCAGATGTGTTAGTCTGTGTCTGTACTAAACTGGTTTTCAGATCAGATGTGGTAGTCTGTTCTATGCTAAACTGGTTTTCAGATCAGATTGGTAGTCTGTTCTGTACTAAACAGGTTTTCAGATCAGATTGTGTAGTCTGTTCTGTACTAAAACAGTGTTCAGATCAGATGTGGTAGTCATTCTATACTAAACTGGATTTCAGATCAGATGTGGTAGTCTGTTCTATACTAAAACTGTTTTCAGATCAGATGTGGTAGTCTGTTCTATCATACTGGTTTCAGATCAGATGTGTAGTCTGTCTATACTAAACTGGTTTCAGATCAGATGTGGTAGTCTGTTCTATACTAAGATCCTTTTCAGATCAGATGTCTTGATCATCTGGTCAGATTAGTAATTATCATGGTTAAATCTTTACAGTATCATTGGCTTTGCGTTGCAACATTAAGAGATATTCGTATATTTTTATGTTCGTCATCTTGTCATTTATTACCCTCTCTACATCCGACAGCTTCTTATGACAAAGTCCAAATGCTCTAATTGGAAAATGAAGAGAGTGTGATTACACATGGTCTACCACTAACCTTGAACATCTAACGGACACAGTTCAGTATTGTACAGTGTGTCTGATTGCAGTGGCCCTCCTTCATTCCTAGAGGTAGAACACACCATTTTATAACATCCATTTATGCATACACAGGCTTTTGTCTTGTAGATCCTGTCTGCCGGCTTTGTGAAAGTACAGAATGTCTAGGTGCACTGAAGTAGAAGAATATCCCGTTTTGTTCCATTCATGCATACGTGTACAGTCGTCTGTCGGTCAGTGTTAACAGCCCGTGGGCCTCTGGGGTCCTGGCGTTGGGGAACAGGCTGTGACAGACCGTCTCCCTCCTGCATGTCTCCCTGCCTAATCGCCTGTCTCCCTGCCTATATGCCTGTCTCCTGCCTATATGCCTGTCTCCCTGCCTATATGCCTGTCTCCCGCCTATATGCCTGTCTCCCTGCCTATATCTGTCTCCCTGCCTATAGCCTGTCTCCCTGCCTATATCTGTCTCCCTGCCTATATGCCTGTCTCCCTGCCTATATGCCTGTCTCCCTGCCTATATGCCTGTCTCCCTGCCTATATGCCTGTCTCCCTGCTATATGCCTGTCTCCCTGCCTATATGCCTGTCTCCCTGCCTATATGCTCTCCCTGCCTATGTGTCTCCCTGCTTATATGCCTGTCTCCCTGCATGTCTCCCTGCCTAATGCCTGTCTCCCTGCCTATATGCCTGTCTCCCTGCCTATATGCCTGTTTCCCTGCCTATATGCCTGTCTCCCTGCCTATATGCCTGTCTCCCTGCCTATATGCCTGTTCTCCCTGCTATATGCCTGTCCCCTGATGTCTCCTGCCTATATGCCTGTCTCCCTGCCTATATGCTTCTCCCTGCCTATATGCCTGTCTCCCTGCCTATATGCCTGTCTCCCTGCCTATACCTGCCTCCTGTCTCCCTGCCTATATGCCTGTCTCCCTGCCTATATGCCTGTTCTCCTGCCTGCCTGTCCCCCTGCCTATATGCCTGTCTTCCTGCCTGCCTGTCCCCCTGCCTATATGCCTGTCTCCCTGCCTGCCTGTCTCCCTGCCTATATGCCTGTCTCCCTGCCTGCCTGTCTCCCTGCCTATATTGCCTGTCTCCCTGCCTGCCTGTCTCCCTGCCTATTATGCCGTTCTCTCCTGCTATACCTGTCTCCCTGCCTATATGCCTGTCCCCCTGCCTAATGCCTGTCTCCCTGCTCTCCCTGCCTTTATGCCTGTCTCCCTGCCTATATGCCTGTCTCCCTGCCTATATGCCTGTCTCCCTGCCTGCCAGCTTTCCTCTCTGTGTGCCTGGGCCGTGTTGGCACATGGGAACGTCCTGTCAGTTTTGGGTGACAGACTGGGACACTTCCTGACATCACCAACCTGCCAAGTATGACAGCACCGCAGGGCACGGCAGCAGGACATTTCCCACTGTCATGGATGCCCCTAACTCCTGAACCCTAAACCCCTGACCGCTAGCTGTGTGGTTTGGTGGAGGTTGACAGTGCTGAGTTGAATTAGATTAGAATATATACCTTTAATGGTTTGTATTATTATTATTACAAAAATAATTGCAAAAATGAATTGTTATTATTTATGTCCATATGAAGCTGATCCCATGATTGTTGGCGTCACGTGATCCATCAACCTAGTTGATAGAGATTAGTCCTGATTACGCCTGTATAACGATGGCTTAATTTACAGCTTTACTTCCTCTGCCTGAACAGTCTTAGTGTCAGACCATCTGGTGCCTTAATGCTACACTGTATACTACTACTGTATACTACTGCTGTATACTACTGCACTACACTACTGCTTATACACTGCACTACACTACTGCTGTTATACTACTGCTGTACACTACTGCTGTATACTACTGCTGTTATACTACTGCTGTATACTACTACATACACTACTGCACTACACTACTGCTGTACACTACTGCTGTATACTACTACTGTATACTACTGCTGTGCACTACTGCTGTACTTTCACCCCCACAGCCCCAGCCTCACAGCCCTTCACCCCCCCAGACCCCACCCCCAGCCTCACAGCCCCACAGCCTCACAGCCCCACAGCCCCGGCCAGGACACTCTCTGCCTCCTGGAAAGAGAGAGAATACATAACACACACAGATGGATACACTTGGACACACACACACTAATGTGCACGCAGGCAGGCACATAAACACACAGGTTAATGTGTGTGCACACACATATAGTACAGTAGTGTAGAGTATACTCAAACAGCTGGCTGATCCAGCTGTCCCACATCCCCATCCACTGAGAGAGATTGTTTTTATTTAAAAAAATACCTTTATTACCCCAATAGCTACATCATTAAAAGCAGAAACTTTTCTTCATTTTAACTGACCTAAAAAGTTACAACCAAGCGCACCTCCTCATCCACTGTATATATAACCCCAAATCAGTGTTAAGAATGTCTGCCACCTTACCTACAGTTCACCACTGAACAGGACATTTGATTAAAATATATTTTTTGTTGTTGTTTGTTTTGTTATTCAACTGTTTTGAGTTGATTTTTCATTAACGCTCTCAGAATAAGGCCTGGAAAGGGTCCTCATTAATATCTAAGTTTCTGCACATGGGATTGATTATGTGATCTTATACTACACAAAGATAAATAACGTACGTTTTTGTAAACTAATCCAGTCAGTAAGGGGGTTGGACTTATTGGACCTATTACTGAGAGTTTTTTTCCCAGTTTATTGTTCCAATATTAAAATAGTTGGATATCCTCTCTCTCTGGCTAGATTCCAATAGGAATTATTAATCACTTCACAAACCAGCATATTGTGAGCTAGGATTTTCAGACCATAACTTTGAGGATAACTGGGCCCTAACTAAAGACTGAGGATAACTGGGCCCTAACTAAAGGATGAGGATAACTGGGCCCTAACTAAAGGCTGAGGATAACTAAAAGAGAGAGATTACTGTTTCAACAGATGTGGTAGTCTGCTTCTAATGCTAAACCTGTGTTGCAAGATCCAGATTGGTAGTCTGTTCTGTACTAAACAGAGGTTTTCAGATCAGATGTGGTAGTCGTTCTGTACATAAACAGTGTTTTCAGATCATATGTGGTAGTCAGTTCTATACTAAACTGGATTTCAGAATCAGATGTGGTAGTCTGTTCTAATACTAAAACTGTTTTCAGATCAGATGTGTGAGTCTGTTCTATGCTATACTGCGTTTTCAGATCAGATGTGGTAAGCTGTTCTATACTAAACTGGTTTCAGATCAGATGTGGTAGTCTTTCTATACTAAGATCCTTTCAGATCAGATGTCTTGATCATCTGTCAGATTAGTAATTATCATGGTTAAATCTTTACAGTATCATTGGCTTTGCGTTCAACATTAAGAGATATTCGTATATTTTTATGTTCGTCATCTTGTCATTTATTACCCTCTCTGACATCCGACACGCTTTTATGACAAAGTCCAAATGCTCTAATTGGAAAATGAAGAGAGTGTGATAACACATGGTCTACCACTAACCTTGAACATCTAACGGACACAGTTCAGTATTGTACAGTGGTGTTGATTGCAGTGGCCCTCCTTCATTCCTAGAGGAGAACACACCATTTTAAACATCCATTTATGCATACACAGGCTTTTGTCTTGTAGATCCGTCTGCCGGCTTTGTGAAAGTACAGAATGTCTAGGTGCACTGAAGTAGGAAGATATCCCGTTTGTTCCATTCATGCATACGTGTACAGTCTGTCTGTCGGTCAGTGTTAACAGCCTGTGGGCCTCTGGGGTCCTGGCGTGGGGAACAGGCTGTGGACAGACCGTCTCCTCTGCATGTCTCCCTGCCTATATGCCTGTCTCCCCTGCCTATATGCCTGTCTCCCTGCCTATAGCCTGTTCCCTGCCTATGCCTGTCTCCCTGCCTATATGCCTGTCTCCCTGCCTAATATGCCTGTCCCTCTATACCTGTCTCCCTGCCTATATGCTGTCTCCTGCCTATATGCCTGTTCCCTCCTGCTATTGCCTGTCCTCCCTGCCTATATGCCTGTCTCCCTGCCTATATGCCTGTCTCCCTGCTTATATGCCTGTCTCCCCTGCCTATATGCCTGTCTCCCTGCCTATATGCTGTCTCCCTGCCTATATGCCTGTCTCCCTGCCTTATATGCCTGTCTCCCGCATGTCTCCCTGCCTATATGCTGTCTCCTGCCTATATGCCTGTCTCCTGCATATCCTGTTCCTGCCTATATGCCTGTCTCCCTGCCTATATGCCTGTCTCCCTGCATATGCCTGTTCCCTGTTATATGCCTGTCTCCCTGCATGTCTCCCTGCCTATATGCCTGTCTCCCTGCCTATATGCCTGTCTCCTGCTATAGCCTGTCTCCCTGCCATATGCCTGTCTCCCTGCCTATATGCCTGTCTCCCTGCCTATATGCCTGTCTCCCTGCTATATGCCTGTCTCCCTGCCTGCCTGTCCCCCTGCCTATATGCCTGTCTTCCTGCCTGCCTGTCCCCCTGCCTATATGCTGTCCGCTGCCTGTCTCCCTGCCTATATGCCTGTCTCCCTGCCTGCCTGTCTCCCTGCCTATATGCCTGTCTCCCTGCTGCCTGTCTCCCTGCTATATGCTTCTCTCCTGTAATACCTGTCTCCTGCCTATATGCCTGTCCCCTGCCTATATCCTGTCTCCTGCCTGTCTCCCTGCTATATGCCTTCTCCCTGCTATATGCCTGTCTCCCTGCATTATGCCTGTCTCCCTGCCTGCCAGCTTTCCTCTCTGTGTGCCTGGGCCGTGTTGGCACATGGGAACGTCCTGTCAGTTTTGGTGACAGACTGGGACACTTCCTGACATCACCAACCTGCCCAAGTATGACAGCACCGCAGGGCACGGCAGCAGGACTTTCCCACTGTCATGGATGGCCCCTAACTCCTGAACCCTAACCCCTGACCGCTAGCTGTGTGGTTTGGTGAGGTTGACAGTGCTGAGTTGAATTAGATAGAATATATACCTTTAATGGTTTGTATTATTATTACAAAAAATAATTGCAAAAAATGAATTGTTATTATTTATGTCCATATGAAGCTGATCCATGATTGTTGGCGTCACGTGATCCATCAACCTTAGTTGATGAAGATTAGTCCTGATTACGCCTGTATAACGATGGCTTAATTTACAGCTTTACTTCCTCTGCCTGAACAGGTCTTAGTGTCAGACCATCTGGTGCCTTAATGCTACACTGTATACACTATACTGATACCTGCTGTATACTACTGCACTACACTAGCTGCGTACTACTACTGCACTACACTACTGCTGTATACTACTGCTGTACACTACTGCTGTATACTACTGCCTGTATACTACTGCTGTATACTACTACACACTACACTACTGCACCTACACTACTGCTGTACACTACTGCTGTATACTACTACTGTTACTACTGCTGTGCACTACTGCTGTACTTTCACCCCCACAGCCCCAGCCTCACAGCCCTTCACCCCCCAGACCCTACACCCCAGCCCCACAGCCCCCACAGCCCACAGCCCCACAGCCTCACAGCCCCACAGCCCCGGCCAGGACACTCTCTGCCTCCTGGAAAGAGAGAGAATACATAACAACACAGGGATACACTTGGACACACACACACTAATGTGCACGCAGGCAGGCACATAAACACACAGGTTAATGTGTGTGCAACACATATAGTACAGTAGTGTAAGAGTATACTCAAACAGCTGGCTGTACCAGCTGTCCCACATCCCTCCACTGAGAGAGATTGTTTTTATTTAAAAAAATACCTTTATACCCCAATAGCTACATCATTAAAAGCAGAAATTTTCTTCATTTTAACTGACCTAAAAGAAACCAAGCGCACCTCCTCATCACTGTATATATAACCCCAAATCAGTGTTAAGAGTCTGCCACCTTACCTACAGTTCCACTGAACAGGACATTTGATTAAAATATATTTTTTGTGGTTGTTGTTTTGTTATCAACTGTTTTGAGTTGATTTTTCATTAAGTCTCAGAATAAGGCCTGGAAAGGGTCCTCATTAATATCTAAGTTTCTGCATGGGATTGATTATGTGATCTTATACAACACAAAGATAAATAACGTACGTTTTTGTAAACTAATTCCAGTCAGTAAGGGGTTGGACTTGGACAACTGAGGTTTTTTTCCCAGTTATTGTTCCAATATAAAGTATGAGGTATCCTCTCTCTCGGCTAGATTCCAATAGGAATTATTAATCACTTCACAAACCAGCATATTGTGAGCTAGGATTTTCAGACCATAACTTTGAGGATAACTGGGGCCTAAACTAAAACTGAGGATAACTGGGCCCTAACTAAAGGATGAGGATAACTGGGCCCTAACTAAAGGTGAGGATACTGGCCCTAACTAAAGGCTGAGGATAACTGAGGCCTAACTAAAGGATGAGGATAACTGGGCCTAAAAAGGATGAGGATAACTAGGCCCTAACTAAAGGCTGAGGATAACTGGGCCTAACAAAGGATGAGGATAACTAGGCCCTAAATATAGACTGAGGATAACTGGGCCCTAACTAAAGGATGAGGAAAACTGGGCCCTAACTAAAGGATGAGGATAACTAGGCCCTAACTAAAGGCTGAGGATAACTGGGCCCTAACTAAAGGATGAGGATAACTAGGCCTAAATATAGACTGAGGATAACTGGGCCCTAACTAAAGGATGAGATAACTGGGCCTAACTAAAGGATGAGGATAACTAGGCCCTAACTAAGGCTGAGGATAACTGGGCCCAACTAAAGAGGAGGATAACTAGGCCCTAAATATAGACTGAGGATAACTGGGGCCTAACTAAAGGCTGAGGATAACTGGGCCGCTAACTACGGCT
>NW_019942741.1:55993-59270 GCF_002910315.2 Salvelinus sp. IW2-2015 | reverse complement strand
ATGGGCCCTAACTAGGCTGAGGATAACTAGGCCCTAACTAAAGGATGAGGATAACTGGCCCTAACTAAAGGATGAGGATAACTAGGCCCTAACTAAAGGCTGAGGATAACTGGGCCTAACTAAAGGATGAGTAACTAGGCCTAAATATAGACTGAGGATACTGGGCCCTAACTAAAGGATGAGGTAACTGGGCCCTACTAAAGGATGAGGATAACTAGGCCCTAACTAAAGGCTGAGGATAACTGGGCCCTAACTAAAGGATGAGGATACTAGGCCCTAAATATAGACTGAGGATAACTGGGCCCTAACTAAGGATGAGGATAACTGGGCCCTAACTAAAGGATGAGGAATACTAAGGGCCCTAACTAAAGGCTGAGATAACTGGGCCTAACTAAAGGATGAGGATAAACTAGGCCCTAAATATAGACTGAGGATAACTGGGCCTAACTAAAGGCTGAGTAAGTAACTGGGCCCTAACTAAAGGCTGAGGATAACTGGCCCTAACTAAATAAATTGGGCGGATAATAAGGCCCAGGATAAATAGCCCTAACTAAACTGAGGATAACTGGGCCCTAACTAAAGACTGAGGAAAACTGGGCCCTAACTAAAGGCTGAGGATAACTAGGCCCTAACTAAAGGCTGAGGATAACTGGGCCCTAACTAAAGGCTGAGGATAACTGGGCCCTAACTGAGAATGGTTGTTGACCTGAGAATTATCTGAGTTTGGTTGTTGACCTGAGAATTACCTGAGAATGGTTGTTGACCTGAGAATTACCTGAGAATGATTGTCGACCTGAGAATTACCTGAGAATGGTTGGCATGACAGTGGGCCTCAGGATCTCTTCACAGTATTTCTGTGCATTCAAATGACCATCGTTAAAATGCAATTGTTTCCATTGTGCGTAGTTTATTCCTGCCCATACCATAACCCCACTGCCACCATGGGGCACTCTGCTCACAACGCTGGCATCAGCCATCTGCCCGGTACATTTGAAACCGGCATTCACCCACAGTTTCATTAGCTGTCCGGGTGGCTGGTCTCAGATGAAACAGCAAGTGAAGAAGCCGGATGTGGAGGTCCCGGGATGGCGTGGTTACACGTGGCCTGCGGCCAGTTGGACGTACCGCCAAATTTTCTGAAATGATGTCGGAGACATTTTATGGTCGAGAAATGAACATTCAATTCTCTTGCAACATCTCTGGTGGACATTCCTGCAGTCAGCCTGCCAGTTGCACATTCCTTCAAAACATGAGACATCTGTAGCATTTTGTTGTGTGACAAAATGGCACATTTTAGAGTGGCCTTTTATTGTCCCCCAGCACAAGGTGCACCTGTCAGGCTGCTGGCACTGCATGTAAAGATGTTGTTATATGCTGTGTCAGGAGGGGAGAGAGAGAGAGAGGGGGAGGAAGGGATGGAGGAGAGAGAGAGAGAGAGAGGGAGGGATGGATGGAGGAGAGCGAGAGAGGAATGATGAGAGCGAAAGCACAAGGAGAGAGGAACAGGAGAAGACTAACCTGAGAAAGCTGAATGCGTACACACACATACACACACACACACACACACACACACACACAACACACACACACACACACTTGAACGCTGGAGAGGAACGTTGGTTCAGTGTCTATATAAGTCAATCCTCCCAGAATGTTTTAATGCAGAGCTACTGAAACCCAGGGGACCTGTTGCTCTAGTGTGTGTGTTCCTAGGGGGAGCTGCTCTAATATGGGCTGTCTATTGGGGAGGGGGGGCGCTGCGGGGGAGATTTTAATTTTCAATGAGAAGATCCCAAGTGGCCTTGCATTACTCTGCTCCAGGGAGGAGAAGACGGAACAGAGGAGAGGAGAGAAACATTTTAAAAAGAGAAAAAAAATCTCCAATCTGATCCTGAATGGAAAAACAGTGTTGAGAAAATTCCAGAAGCGTGGGGGATGGGGGGGGGTGTAAGGGGAAGGGGGGGAAGGACATTTGAATTTTAACTGATGATGTGAGCAGTAGGGGTTTACAACCATCTGACAAAAACTGAACCAAACAACAAATAGATTTCTCCGCAACTGATTATGGACAATAGTCTCTGACCTAAGTATGTGGACTAATGGTTAGTGTAAAAATATTACACTGCTCAAAAATAATAAGGGAAACCTTGAACAACACAATGTAACTCCAAGTCAATCACACTTCTGTGAAATCGACTGTCCACCTTAGGAAGCAACACTGATTGACATAAATTTCATCATGCTGTTGTGCAAATGGAATAGACAAAAGGTGGAAATTATAGGCAATTAGCAAGACACCCCCAAAAAAGGAGTGATTCTGCAGGTGGTGACCACAGACCACTTCTCAGGTTCCTATGCTTCCTGGCTGGTGTTTTGGTCACTTTTGAATGCTGGCGGTGCCTTCACTCTAGTGGTAGCATGAGACGGAGTCTACAACCCACACAAGTGGCTCAGGTGTGCGTTCATCCAGGATGGCACATCAATGCGAGCTGTGGCAAAAAGGTTTGCTGTGTCTGTCAGCGTAGTGTCCAGAGCATGGAGGCCGCTACCAGGAGCCGGCCAGTACATAGGAGACGTGGAGGCCGTAGAGGGCAACAACCCAGCCAGCAGGACCGCTACCTCCGCCTTTGTGCCAGGAGGTGCACTGCCAGAGCCCTGCAAAATGACCTCCAGCAGGCCACAAATGTGCATAGCCAGGGGCCCCACATGTATGGAGTAAAAGTACATTATTTTCTTTAGGAATGTAGTGGAGTAAAAGTTGTGGAAAAATATAAATAGTAAAGTAAAACGAACAGATACCAAAAAACTACAACACACGTGGACTCTTACCCCACACGCTGGACTCTACCCCAACACGCCTGGACTCTACCCCACACGCTGGACTCTACCCCACACGCTGGACTCTACCCCACACGCTGGACTCTACCCACACGCTGGACTCTACCCCACACGCTGGACTCTACCCCACTACGCTGGACACCTACCCCACACACTGGACCTCTACCCACACAGCTGACTGCTACCCCGACACTGACTCTACCCAATGCTGACTCACCCCATCACGCTGACTCTACCCCCCACACGCTGGACTCTACCCCACACGCTGGACTCTACCCACACGCTGGACTCTACCCCTGCACCACACTGGACTCTATCAACACACTGGACTCTACCACACACTGGACTCTACCCACACACTGGACTCTACCCACACACTGGACTCTACCCAACACAGTCACGGACCTCTATGCCACAACACACTGGCTCTACCAAGTAC
>NW_019942741.1:36375-55143 GCF_002910315.2 Salvelinus sp. IW2-2015 | reverse complement strand
GGTTAACCAAGTGCATCATGGGAACCGGGTGTTGTTTATTACGGGCCAACCCACATATAACAAAGTCCTATAGAAATACACAAAAACAAGTCCTCGAGAGAAGAAACACATTTTCCCCTCTGTCTGTCTTACTTCTCTTTCTCTGACACCATCTCTAACTGTCCATCCTTTCATCTCTTTCTCTGTCACACACACCAGCGTTGGAGAGGAGAGGAGAGGAGAGGAGAGAGAGGAGAGGAGAGGAGAAGGAGAGGAGAGGAGAGGAGAGGGAGAGGGAAGCCCAGCCAGGCTCTGTGGCATGTTCAAAAGCTCTCTGCCTGCAATCTGTCAGCCTGATCTGCTGGAGCTCTGGGCTCTCTGAGCACACACACACACACACTCAGCTTTGCCAGGGGATCTCTAATGAGGTCACTGGCACTTATCTGCAGAGGCTGGGGGTGAGACGGCCTCACACACACACACACACACACACCACACACACACACACACACACACACACACACACAACAACACACACACACCACACCTGCTCTACTCTCCCCTGCTCTGGGCTCTCCCTCCCTCTTCTCATCCTGCCCCAAACACTCAGCTCAAATTAAATCAAACTTTATTTGTCACATGCGCCGAATACAAGTGGAGACTTTACCGCGAAATGCTCACTTACCAACAATGCAATTCAAGAAGTGCAAAGAAAATATTTACCAAATATTACCAAAAAATTATAAAAAGTAACACAATGTAAATTGTTCCGGTGGCGATTTGATTAATTGTTTAGCTGTCTTATGGCTTGGGGGTAGAAGCTGTTTAGGAGCCTTTGGTCCTAGACTTGGTGCCCGTGTGTGTTTGGACACATCTAATGAAGGCTACTTAGCTGTTTTTACATTGTGATACTTTTATTTTGTTTTTACATTTGTATTGAATTTTAGCTCATGACTGGAAAGATGTTTTAACTGACTGACTGATTTGATTTAAGTGAAAACCCTCAGCATGATTCTGTCGTTTCGTAATCTACAGTACATTAACTGAAACATTAAAACCATATTAGGTTCTCCAGGGGTTCGACTGCACACACGCTACCTAGTAGGCGTACGACGTGATAAAGACGTCTTTTACTGGCCCTAAAACTAGACCTAAAACTAGACCTAACTCCTAACCTTAACCTTAATTCTAACCCTTAACATAAACCCTAAGCCTAAAATAGCGTTTTTTTCTCTCGTGGAGACCGGCAAAATGTCCCCACTTCTGGTGCCCACAAGGATAATTAAACAAAAAAAACACACACTAAACCTGTCATGTTAATTAACTACATACCCAGCCATCACCATGCCTTGAGACAAATGAAGATGTCTTAAGACATATCATTGAAGACGATCTATCGACGTCTCGAGTGATTGGATACATTTTTTGGGGATGTGATCTTGCTGCAATGAAACCCACAACTTTATCGTAACTAGTGCCAGGCTCTTAGCAACAGAGATGTGGGCAAGTCACAGGCTGCCTCTGCTTTAGTGGCCTGGCATCAGTAGTCGGCTTCTCCTCTTTTGAGTTTGTAAATAGATTTGTGTTGATGGGAAGGGAACATTATCAGGGATATATCCTGCTCTGTTGAGATGTGGCTTTGTCACTTTGGATCTGGACACAGCACTGCCAGTTCTGGTCTGCTACTCTCCTCTCATTACATTCCCCTCTCTGTCTCTCTGTTTCTGTCTCTCTCTCTGTCTCTCTGTCTCTGTGTCTCTCTCTGTCTCTGTCTCTCTCTCTGTCTCTCTGTCTCTCTCTGTCTCCGTGTCTCTCTCTCTCTCTGTGTCTCTCTCTCTCTCTTTCACTCTCTCTCTCTGTGTCTCTCTCTCTGTCTCTCTCTCTTTGTGTCTCTCTCTCTGTGTCTCTCTCTCTGTGTCTCTTTCTCTCTCTTTTTCTCTCTGTCTCTCTCTATCTCTCTCTTTCTCTCTCTGTGTCTCTCTCTCATTTCAATTTAAGGCTTTATTGGCATATGTTTACATTGCCAAAGAAAGTGAAAAAGATAATAAACAAAGGTGAAATAAATAACCATAAACATTAAACTCACAAAAGTTCCAAAAGAATAAAGACATTTCAAATGTCATATCAAATCAGATGTTATTGGTCACATACACGTGTTAGGCAGATGCTATTGCGGACGTAGCCAAATGCTTCTGTTTCTAGCTTCGACAGTGCAGTATTACGTCTATATACAGTGTTGTAATGATGTGCAATTAGTTAAAGTACAAAAAGGAAAATAAATAAACATAAATATAGGTTGTATTTCCAATGTGTCAAGTAATTCTCTTTTTTTTTTCTCATCATTTGGTTCGGTCTAATTGTGTTGCTGTCTTGGGGCTCTGTGGGGTCTGTATGTGTTTGTGAACAGAGCCCCAGGACCAGCTTGCTTAGGTTAATCTCTCTGTAGGTGATGGCTTTGTTACGGAAGGTTTAGGAATCGCTTCCTTTTAGGTGGTTGTAGAATTGAACGTCTCTTTTCTGGATTTTGATAATTAGCGGATACCTGCCTAAATCTGCTCTGCATGCATTATTTGGTGTTCTACGTTGTACACAGAGGATATTTTTTAAGAATTCTGCATGCAGTCTCAGACAACCATAAACTAACACTATTAAAAGTGTTAATGCATGCAGTCTCAATTTGTTTTTTGTCCCATTTTGGTTGCTGAACGGAACCCCAGACCTCACAACCATAAAGGACAATGGGTTCTATAACTGATTCAAGTATTTTTAGCCAGATCCTAATTGGTATGTCAAATTTTATGTTCCTTTTGATGGCATAGAAGACCCTTCTTGCCTTGTTTCTCAGATCGTTCACAGCTTTGTGGATGTTACCTGTGGCGCTGATGTTTAGGCCGAGGTATGTAACGTTTTTTTTGCAACGATGTCTAGATGGAATTTGTATTTGTGGTCCTGGGAATTGGACCTTTTTTGGAACACCATTATTTTGGTCTTACTGAGATTTACTGTCAGGACCCAGGTCTGACTGAATTTGTGCAGAAGATCTAGGTGCTACTGTAGGCCCTCCTTGGTTGGGGACAGAAGCACCAGATCATCAGCAAACAGTAGACATTTGTCTTCAGATTCTAGTAGGGTGAGGCCGGGTGCTGCAGACTGTTCTAGTGCCCTCGCCAATTCGTTGATATACTCTCTCTCTCTCTCTCTCTCTCTCTCTCTCTCTCTCTCTCTCTCTCTCTCTCTCTCTCTCTCTCTCTCTCTCTCTCTCTGTCTACCAAGGTTACCCGTTGTGAGTGCTCTGCCTGTCTCAGGCTCTGTATCTGGCTCTGCTGTAGGGTGTCTGCCAGGGTATGAATTGCAGCTAACTTACTACAGTTGTACTCCCTTAATTGGGGAGTAAATAAAGTATGCCCTTAGACGTTATCTATCTAATGGATCATGTAAGTCAGTCACGCGCTCTTCTCTTCACAGCAAATTAACTGCTGTCTCCAACGAAGAAACAATGGTACTGTGAGACTCACATTCATATTGCTGAGTGAAAGAAAGTGGTTGTTACAGATTCACGGTTGTTTAACCTCTTTATCGAGATATGGGTGAAACAGCCTGCTTTGCTGAGTGCTGACGAGAATGTTTTAATCTCATGGTGTATTTTATATTTTACTTCCCTCTTCCCTCCTTCCCTGTCCATCAGAGTTTCTCCTTCTTAATCCTACCCATAATCCTTCATAATACCGTCTTTGTTCGGATAGGCAGCATCACAAAAAACATTTATCTGATCATATAAACAACAATTCGATTAGAATAATGTATCTCACAGTAAATGACCATCGTTTAAAAAATAAATAATTTTACACCCTGGTGTGACTTGATAACGAAATAGTAATTCACTTTTGCATTACATACACACAAACAGTCAAAGTTTAGCCGTAGTGTTGAGGAGTCTGTGTGTTGTGGTAGGCCTAGTATAGCAGTGTTGTCAACATCCTGACATCTCTGTCCAACAACACCAGTTAGATCTGGGCCTAATATCCTGCAATCAGAATATTAACACTCACACTCACTTTCTAAGTAATTATATAATTAAGAAGCATGAATGTGTTGAAAATCTCAAATTGTTTGCATAGTCAACTTACACACAGCTCTGACACACACACTTACCCCACCAGACATGCCACCAGGGGTCTTTTCACAGTCCCCAAATCCAGAACAAATTCAAGAAAACGTACAGTATTATATAGAGCCATTAATGCATGGAACTTCCTTCCATCTCATATTGCTCAAATAAACAGCAAACCTGGTTTTAATAAACAGATAAAGCAACACCTCACAGCACAACGCCTCTCCCCTATTTGACCTAGATAGTTTGTGTATATGTATTAATATGTACAGTAGTGTACTTTTTTTTTTAAATGATGTAGTTCTGTATTTGAGCTGTTCTTGTCTATTAATGTTCTGTATTATATTTCATGTTTTGTGTGGATCCCAGGAAGAGTAGCTGCTGCTTTTGCAACAGCTAATGAGGATCCTAATATAATACCAAATACCAAATATGTGACCCACTAAAATAGTGATAAACTAACACCATGACTGATGCAAATTCTGACTTAAATTAACACTTTATTAGTGCTGACGCAGTTACACTTTCTCAGTGTTACGGAATTAACACCTGTAGTGTTACAGTAACTCGTTTTGGGGTGTTTTAACACTGTGGGGTGTAAAGCCTTAATTGTATATTAGCTGGTATACCTCTTCGGCTAGTCGGGAGATGGGCCTAGCTCGAGGCTAACTGGTGCTCGCTTCGGACAGAGGCGTTAGCCAACAATAGCCACTCGGTTGCAACTAGCTAGCTGCGATGATCCGGTGTAATGGTCCAGAGCGGCAGGAATCTGGTGATGTGGTGGAGAAAAGCAGTCCGATATGCTCTGGGTTGATATCGCGCTGTGCAGACTGGCTGGTATTGACCGAGCTAAAGCTGACTGGTGTCTGAGCTAACGGTGAAGACCGCTAGCAGTGGCTAACTGACTACTAGCTTGTAGCTAGTTAGCTGGCTAGCTTCTGATGGGGGTTCCAGTTATAAGTATTAAAATAGCAGATCCGTACCACATTGGGTGAGGCGGGTTGCAGGAAAGTATATTCAATTCGTAGATGGAAAGTGAGATTCAAATATATACGAAACAAAATGAAGAAACCGACTATATCTGTATCCGATGGCAAACATTTAGTAGTAAATTATATACAAGTGTAACTTCATCACCTCGTGTGCATCACACAACAGAGACTCTCCAATAGATAGAATAGAATGCTATGGATTCAATAGAACGCTATGAATTCAATAGAACGCGATGGATTCAATAGAACTATGGATTCAATAGAACTATGGATTCAATAGAACTCTATGGATTCAATAGAACTCTATGGATTCAATAGAACTCTATGGATTCAATAGAACGCGATGGATTCAATAGAACGCGATGGATTCAATAGAACGCGATGGATTCAATAGAACGCGGTGGATTCAATAGAACGCGG
Source organism: Salvelinus sp. IW2-2015 (assembly GCF_002910315.2). Taxonomy (NCBI): domain Eukaryota; kingdom Metazoa; phylum Chordata; class Actinopteri; order Salmoniformes; family Salmonidae; genus Salvelinus; species Salvelinus sp. IW2-2015. Next base: position 49,641 of record NW_019942741.1, on the reverse strand, counting down.
TGGATTCAATAGAACGCGATGGATTCAATAGAACGCTATGGATTCAATAGAACGCGATAGATTTACCAGCTCCTACTTTCTCCCGTTGTGCTATTTACAAACAAACACAGTGACTGGCTCAGCTGTTCTGGGGAACTAAGCTTCATGTGTAAAATAATGTGACAGGTGAAATGAAGAACGTGATCTGCTTTATCTCCTAACATATTCCACTAGTTGACTAAAGATATTTACTTAAAAAAAAAAATAGCTACAAATATTTAAATGTATTTAAAAACTTAAAAGAAAAAGTTGTGATGGTATTGAAAGAACCATCCCATGACTTTTTCCAAAACCCCCGGGTATACGGTACATACCGTATACTGCCCAAGCCTAGTCTGAAACTCCTGGTTTGCAGGCCACATCGGCAAGTCATATAATGCTGGCTTGCAAAGTGTTATATAATTCCGATTGGAATCCAGCCAGAGTTAGGATATCCAACAATTGCAATCTGCAGTTAGAATGACTGTCAAGGTAGGGAAGATTGATAAATGAGACTAAACCATCTAAAAAATCCAAACGGGCACAACCATCTCAATAATGGGTGAAATAAGTCCAACCACTTACAGGTTGGATTATTTTAGGAACTTGTGTATGTTATTTATCTTTAGGTAGTATAAGATCAATGAATCAATCAATGTGCAGAAACATAGATATTGAAAGAAACTATTCTATAAAGCAACCTGCTACAAATGATGCTGGGAAATATGATAATGAGGCCCCTCCCATGTCTCTTTCACTCTGCGAGAGTTGACGGAAATGAACTCAAAACAATCGAGTAACGGCAACACCACCTGGTTAACACTTCATCTATTCGCTGCTGGTAGCGTCAATTTCAATCCCACCGGTGTTAAACCCCCACTAGAATCAACACTCAGATATAAGACAACACTTTTTACCTCAACACCGAGATTTTAACACCCACGAATTTTTGCTGGGTACTGATGTTCATTTAAATTATCTCTCGGTTTCATTTTTTTTTTGTCAGAGCAGTTCAGGACCCATGTCTGAATCAATATAATCATACACGCCTAATGGAACCACGAGTCTACACTACAGCATGTTAATGGAATCATAGAATAACTAAATTATGGATTTGATCTTGAATTGAATAGGCAACTGGGTCATTTCTCGAAAATTAGTGCCTTCTCCCTTTGATATTTTAAAGGAAAATTGTGCACCAATATATAATTTTAAAAGTCTGTTATATTAAATGAAGCACCGTTTAATATAGACCACAAGGAGAATTCAATCAATCAGATTTTTATATGAATAAAGACTTGCTAAAGTGTTCGAAAAAGTCAACATTTTGACATGTCCCTCCGTACACCCTCTGTGACTTCTAGGAAAGTTTTAACCCACTTAAACCCCAACATTTTGACATGTCCCTCCGTACACCCTCTGTGACTTCTAGGAAAGTTTTAACCCACTTAAACCCCAACATTTTGACATGTCCCTCTGTGCACCCTCTGTGACTTCTAGGAAAAGTTTTAACCCACTTAAACCCCAANTTTAACCCACTTAAACCCCAACATTTTGACATGTCCCTCTGTGCACCCTCTGTGACTTCTAGGAAAAGTTTTAACCCACTTAAACCCCAACATTTCTCCCAGTTTCCATCATTATTAGAAAGTCCTAGTTATTTTGTTGTGGTTTACGTCTGTCCTTCGACCTGAACTGAATTCTCAGTTTAATATGGTGTAACTATTCCTTAAAAATTCCGTGATTCTACATCTGTATTGCTTGCCTTTTAGGGTTTTAGGCTGGGTTTCTGTACAGCACTCTGTGACATCAGCTGATGTATGAAGGGCTTTATAAATACATTTGATTGATTGAAAAAAAATATATATATATCGAAAACGGAGCTAGTCGAGCAGAACACGTCAATCATGTTACCCATTGATAGGAAAGAAATGTTTTAACAATTAAAAATGTTTGAAGCCGCCGTTCTACCCCTGAGCAAGGCAGTTAACCCACTGTTCCCCGGGCCCTGAGCAAGGCAGTTAACCCACTGTTCCCTGGGCCCTGAGCAAGGCAGTTAACCCACTGTTCCCTGGGCCCTGAGCAAGGCAGTTAACCCACTGTTCCCCGGGCCCTGAGCAAGGCAGTTAACCCACTGTTCCCTGGCCCTGAGCAAGGCAGTTAACCCACTTTCCCGGGCCCTGAGCAAGCAGTTAAACCACTGTTCCCTGGGCCCTGAGCAAGGCAGTTAACCCACTGTCTTCCCGGGCCCTGAGCAAGGCAGTTAACCCACTGTTCCCTGGCCCTGAGCAGGCAGTTAACCCACTTTCCCTGGGCCTGAGCAAGGCAGTTAACCCACTGTTCCCTGGGCCCTGAGCAAGGCAGTTAACCCACTGTTCCCTGGGCCCTGAGCAAGGCAGTTAACCCACTGTTCCTGGGCCTGAGCAAGGCAGTTAACCCACTGTTCCCGGGCCTGAGCAAGCAGTTAACCACTGTTCCTGGGCCCTGAGCAAGGCAGTTAACCCACTGTTCCCTGGCCCTGGAGCAAGGCAGTTAACCACTGTCCCTGGGCCCTGAGCAAGGCAGTTAACCCACTGTTCCTGGGCCCTGAGCAGGCAGTTAACCCACTGTTCCCTGGGCCCTGAGCAAGGCATTTAACCCACTGTTCCTGGGCCCTGAGCAAGGCAGTTAACCCACTGTTCCCTGGGCCCTGAGCAAGGCAGTTAACCCACTGTTCCCTGGGCCTGGAGCAAGGCAGTTAACCCACTTGTTCCTGGGCCCTGAGCAAGGCATGTAACCCACTGTTCCCTGGGCCCTGAGCAAGGCAGTTAACCCACTGTTCCCTGGGCCCTGAGCAAGGCAGTTAACCCACTGTTCCCTGGCCTGAGCAAGCAGGTTAACCCACTGTTCCCTGGGCCCTGAGCAAGGCAGTTACCCACTGTTACCGGGCCCTGAGCAAGGCGTTAACCCACTGTTCCCTGGGCCCTGAGCAAGGCAGTTAACCCCTGATTCCCTGGGCCTGAGCAAGGCAGTAACCCACTGTTCCCTGGCCCTGACAAGGCAGTTAACCCACTGTTCCCTGGGCCCTGAAGCAAGGCAGTTAACCCACTGTTCCCTGGCCCTGAGCAAGGCAGTTAACCCACTGTTCCCGGCCCTGACAAGCAGTTAACCCACTGTTCCCTGGGCCTGAAGCAAGGCAGTTAACCCACTGTTCCCTGGGCCCTGACAAAGGCAGTTAACCCACTGTTCCCTGGGCCCTGACAAGGCAGTTAACCCACTGTTCCCTGGGCCCTGAGCAAGGCAGTTAACCCACTGTTCCCTGGGCCCTGACAAGGCAGTTAACCCACTGTTCCCTGGGCCCTGAAGCAAGGCAGTTAACCCACTGTTCCCTGGGCCCTGAGCAAGGCAGTTAAACCCACTGTTCCCTGGCCCTGAGCAAGGAGTTAACCCACTGTTCCCGGGCGCCGGAGACGTGGATGTCGATTAAGACAGCCCCCCCCCCCGCACCTCTCTGATTCAGAGGGGTTAAATGCAGGAAGACACATTTCAGTGAATACATTCGTTTACAACTGACTAGGTATCCCCCCTTTCCTTCCCCGCTACAAGGGAATTTAGGGTTGATTTAAGATGAAATTCATCAACCCTGTTAGTCGACCTTATTTTCGGCAATTAAAATAGACACTTACTATAGTCCTTTCTTACTTAACAAACTTAGAATGGGGAAACTTGTTTTAATGAAGTTGAACAAGAAGTGAATTAAAAACTATTTACCAAGTTATACTCAAAAATCAAATCAAAGTTATTTGTCACGTGCGCTGAATACAAACAGTGAAATGCTTCCTTACAGGCTCCTAACCAATAGTGCAAAAAAAGGTATTAGGTGAACAATAGGTAAGTAAGAAATAAAACAACAGTAAAAAGACAGGCTATATACAGTAGCGAGGCTATACAAGTAGTGAGGCTACATACAGACACCGGCTAGTCAGGCTGATGAGGTAGTATGTACAGGTAGTATAGTGGTTAAAGTGACTAGGTAGTATGTACCGAATTGGTGAAACAACAGAACTGTAATACACAGCCATTTTCAGTGCTTCGCTATTTGATTGATTAATAGATTTCTGTCCAGCATTTTCACTTAACCAGGCGTCCAAATGACACCATATTTCCCTATGGAACGTGTCAAAAAGAGTGGCACTATAGGAATAGGGCAGTCATTTGTGACCAGCACTTATTGTCACTCATCTTTAGCTGTAGTAGTACAGAACGTTGGCTGACTGTCAACACGTGTCGCTGTGTGCCGGAGCATTTCATGTGTAGTCATGCATCATTTCAACAACAACAAACAAAAAAAGTCAATTAGCGAAATCTTTTTGAACCCTTGAAGCGAGATTTCAAATAACGTTGGGTGAAGCATCCTGCATTCTGGGATCAACGCCAACTGAATCTGCTGTCTAGTCTGTGTAGATAGAATCCCCGTACCATTGGATCAACTGTAGTATCCTGTTATCAATACTTCTGTGTCGTTGTAGGCTTTGCTGTTTGTCATTCTGTGTTTGTTGTTAGGGCTGTCTGGCTGTTTGTCATTTCTGTGTTCTGTTGGTTAGGGCTGTCTGGCTGTTTGTCCGTTCTGTTGGTTAGGGCTGTCTAGCTGTTTGTCATTCTTGTCTGTTGGTTAGGGCTGTCTGGTGTTTTCATATGTGTTCTGTTGGTTAGGGCGTGGCTGTTTTTATCTGCTGTTCTGTTGGTAGGGCTGCTAGTGTTGTCATTCTGTGTTCTGTTGGTTAGGGCTGTCTGGCTGTTTGTCGTTTTCTGTTGGTTAGGCTGTCTGCTGTTTGTCATTCTGTGTTCTGTTGGTTAGGTGTCTGGCTTCGTTTAGTTTCTGTGGTTAGGGCTGTCTGCTGTTTGTCATTATGTTATGTTGTTAGGGCTGCTTCTGCTGTTTTGTCACTTCTGTTGTTCTGTTGGTTAGGGCTGTCTATGCTGTTTGTCATTCTGTGTTCTGTGGTTAGGGCTTGTACTGGCTGTTTGTCGTCTGTTGGTTAGGGCTGTCTAGCTGTTTGTCATCTGTGTTTCTGTTGGTTAGGGCTAGTCTGGCTGTTTGTCATTATGGTCTTGTTTGGTTAGGCGTCTGGCTGTTTTTCATTCTGTGTTTACTGTTGGTTAGGGCTGTCTAGCTGTTTGTCTTCTGTGTTCTGTTGGTTAGGGCTGTCTGCCTGTTTGTTCATGTTTGGTTAGGGCTGTCTGGCTGTTTTATTCATTTTGTTCGTGGTTAGGGCTGTCTTGACTGTTGTCATTCTGTGGGTCGTGTTAGGCGTTAGCTGTTGTATTCTGTTCTGTGGCCTGTCTGCTGTTTCGTTCTGTGGTTAGGGCTGTCTGGCTGTTTGTCATTCTTGTGTTCTGTTTGGTTAGGGCTGTCTGGTAGGTTGTCAATTCTGGTTCTAGTTTGGTTAGGCTGTTCTGGCTGTTTTGTCATTCTGTGTTCTGTTGGTTAGGCGACTGTCTGGCTGTTTGTGTCATTTCTGTGTTCTTGTTTGGTAAGGGCTTGTGTGGCTGTTTGTCGTTCGTGTTGGTTAGGGCTGTCTGGCTGTTTGTCATTCTGTTTCTGTTGGTTAGGGCTGTCTGCTGTTTGTCATCTGTGTTCTGTTTGTTAGGGGCTGTTGGCTGTTTGTCATTCTGTGTTCTTTGTTTAGGTGCTGATATGGCTGTTTGTCATATAGGCTGCTACATTAATGTCTAGGGGTATAGGCTGCTACATTAATGTCTAGGGGTATAGGCTGCTACATTAATGTCTAGGGTATACCTAGATGTTGTGGTATAGGGCTGCTACATTAATGTCTAGGGTATAGGCTGCTACATTATTGTCTAGGGTATATGCTGCTACATGAATGTCTAGGGTATAGGCTGCTACATTAATGTCTAGCGGTATACCTAGATGTTGTGGGTATAGCTGCTAATTAATGTCTAGGGTATAGCTGCTACATTAATGTCTAGGGTATAGGCTGCTAGCATTAATGCTATGGGTATAGGCTGCTACATTAATGTCTAGGGGTATACCTAGATGTTTGGGTATAGGCTGCTACATAATGTCTAGGGTATAGCTGCTACATTAATGTCTAGGTATAGGCTGCTACATTAATGTTTAGGGGTATAGGCTGCTACATTAATGTCTAGGGGTATAGGCTGCTACATTAATGTCTAGGGTATAGGCTGCTACATTAATGTCTAGGGTATACCTAGATGCTGTGGGTATAGCTGCTACATTAATGTCTTAGTGGTATACCTAGATGCTGTGCTACACTGAAGTCAACGTATTGCTTTTCTCCTCTTTCACTAGAAAAAGAAAAGGAATGTCCACTCACTGCTCCAAAGGACATTATTTAATAAAGCCTACTGTTATAACTTTGGATGGGTGTACTGTTAAAACCCTCTTCTTTCATTGTTTCTGGTCTTTCCGCTCCTGAGGAAGAACGTGAAATCCCCAGTGAAAATAGGGCTCCCCATAGTCAGTTTCACTGTATGGGATAGCAATACTTTACAGCTGACCTAATTGAATAAGACCCATAGCCAAAAGACTTCTGGCATAAACGTACATTTAAATAAATATACATTATTCAAACATAAAGTGAAGATTAACAAATTGTTTGATGGGAGGGAGATTATTGCTATATTAATGCATGCACATTATTTTCAAATTCAACCAAGAAGGTCTGCAGCAGACAATAATCAGTCATGACTGTAGCTCTGCAGCACACAATAATCAGTCATGACTGTTAGCTCTGCAGCACACAAAATTAATCAGTCATGACTGTAGCTCTGCAGACACAATAATCAGTCATGACTGTAGCTCTGCAGCACACACTATTCAGTCATGACTGTAGCTGTAACGTTCCTGACCAGAGTTCTATGTTGTGCTTGTTTTAGTTGTGTCAGGACGTGAGCTGGGTGGGCATTCTATGTTGTGTGTCTAGTTTGTCTGTTTCTGTGTTCAGCCTAATATGGTTCTCAATCAGAGGCAGCTGTCAATCGTTGTCCCTGATTGAGAATCATATATAGGTGGCTTGTTTTGTGTTGGGATTTTTGGGTGGTTGTCTCCTGTGTCAGTGTTTGTGCCACACGGGACTGTGACGGTTAGTACATTTGTTGTTTTGTATTCTTGTCTAGTTTTCTTGTCATTAAATCATGGAACTTACCACGCTGCACATTGGTCCTCCGATCCTTCTCGCCTCTCCTCGTCTGAGGAGGAGGAAGAGCTAGACTGCCGTTACAGTAGCTCTGCAGCAGACAATATTCAGTCATGACCCGTAGCTCTGCAGCAGACAATATTCAGTCATGACTGTAGCTCTGCAGCAGACAATATTCAGTCATGACGTTAGCTCTGCAGCACACAATATTCAGTCATGACTGTAGCTCTGCAGCACACAATATTCAGTCATGACTGTAGCTCTTGCAGCACACAAATATTCAGTCATGACTTGTAACTCTGCAGCACACAATATTCAGTCATGACTGTAGCTCTGCAGCAAACAATATTCAGTCATGACTGTAGCTCTGCAGCAGACAATATTCAGTCATGACTGTAGCTCTGCAGCAGACAATATTTCTTCATGACTGTAGCTCTGCAGCACACAATATTCAGTCATGACTGTAGCTCTGCAGCACACAATATTCAGTCATGACTGTAGCTCTGCAGCACACAATAATCAGTCATGACCGTAGCTCTGCAGCACACACTATCCAGTCATGACTGTAGCTCTGCAGAAACGCCATATCAAAGGGGACGTCTAGTAGATGGGCAACATTCATATCCTCACTACTCCGCTCGTGAAAGTGATTTACTCCGTAACCGGCTCTATGAAACCGAGTCTGTGTCTTTCCCACTGTAGTGAAATCACTTTAATATAACGCCACTTTAATCATGTTTACATATCTTACGTTACTCATCTCGTATGTACATACTGTATTCTATACCATCTACTGCATCTCTTCTATGCCGGTCTGTCACGGCCCATCCATATATCTATATGTATATATTCTTATTCCATCCCTTTAGATTTGTGTGTATTAGGTAGTTGTTGTGGAATTGTTAGATTACTTGTTAGATATTACTGCATGGTCGTAACTAGAAGCACAAGCATTTCGCTACACTCGCATTAACATCTGCTAACCATGTGTATGTGACCAATAACATTTGATTTGATGACCAGACAGACAGCCCTCCAGTGAATGTTATGACAAATTGAATAAATGTTGTTTCCCGTATAACAGACGCCATTAAACCGAGTCTGTGTCTTTCCCAGTGTGCTGTGGTCAGTAGTATTGGGATGGCCAGCGAGGCCTTACCCTAAGCCGGGCTGCTTTGCCCCCCCCCCTGGGAGGGAGTGGCTTACCGTAACCATAGAAATACTAGAGCAGTCATCCCATTTAAATCAATGTGTCATAATGGGTGGACTGGCAACTATGTATATATACGGTCTTAGTAACACAAGAGGTTTGATAATATTGATAGGTAGGCCAGCGAAGTGATGACCTAACCCCAAAACAACCGAACATGCTCCTCTGGACTAAGGTCACATAAGAGACAGGTAGACGTTACTAGGAGAAGTTATGAGAAGACAGCGCTATGATATTATGTGCAGATTAGGATTCGCAAACAGTAGTGTACTAGATTTACATTTGACATTTACATTTACATGAGTCATTAAGCAGACTCTCTTATCCTGAAATGACATTCAGTTAGTGCACTCATCTTAAGATAGCTAGGTGAGACTGTATCATAGTGCTGTCTTCTAATAACTTTTCCTAGTAACGTCTAGCTGTCTCTTTGAGACAACCACATACAGATGTCGAATCTTAACTTGATCACTCAGCACTCATATATATATGCCTACCGTGTCAGCGTGGGTTTGATTCAGGCCCGTGCCCTCCTGGCACAAAGAACTCAATTCCCCCGATTGACTTGATGTCGTTACACATTTCAAATGTGGACTGTCCAGGGTTATTTTACCTCGGATAAGAAGTGACCAGACACTGTTGGATAACATAAATAGGAATAAAAACATTAGTTTATAAAATACTAAGTCAGCAGGCTACACCAACATTAGTTTATAAAATACTAAGTCAGCAGGCTACACCGACATTAGTTTATAAAATATTAAGTTGTCCTGTCCTGTCCTGGAGGAGGTAGTTTGGTAGTTTGCCCCCGGGGATGCGTTGTGCAGACCGCACTACCCTCTGGAGAGCCTTGTGGTCGAGAGCGTTGCAGTTGCCATACCAAGTTGTGATACAGTCCGACAGGATGCTCTCGATTGTGCATCTGTAAAAATGTGTGAGGGTTTTAGGTGACAAGCCACATTTCTTCAGCCTCCTGAGGTTGAAGAGGCTCTGTTGTGTGGGTGGACCATTTCAGATCATCAGTGATGTGTACGCCAGGGAACTTAAAACTTTCTACCTTCTCCACTGCTGTCCCTTCGATGTGGATAGGGGGGTGCTCCTTCTGCTGTTTCCTGAAGTCCACTATCATCTCCTTTTTTTTGTTGACGTTGAGTGAGAGGTTGTTTTCCTGACACCACACTCCGAGGGCCCCTCACCGCCTCCCTGTAGGCTGGCTCGTCGTTGTTGGTAATCAAGCTCCCTACTGTTGTGTCGTCTGAAAACTTTATGATTGAGTTGGATGCGTGCATGGCCACGCAGTCGTGGGTGAACAGGGAGTCCATGAGGGGGCTGAGCACACACCCTTGTGGGGCCCCAGTGTTGAGGGTCAGCGAAGTGGAGATGTTGTTTCCTACCTTCACCACCTGGGGGCGGTCCGTCAGAAAGTCCAGGACCCAATTGCACAGGGCGGGTTGAGACCCAGGGCCTCCAGCTTGATGATGAGCTTAGAGGGTACTATGGTGTTGAATGCTGAGCTGTAGTCGATGAACAGCATTCTCACATGGGTATTCCTCTTGTCCAGATGGGTTAGGGCAGTGGGCAGTGTGATGGCGATTGCATCGTCTGTGGATATATTGGGGCGGTAAGCAAATTGGAGTGGGTCTAGGGTATCAGGTAGGGTGGAGGTGATATGATCCTTGACTTGTCTCTCAAAGCATTTCATGGTGACAGAAGTGAGTGCTACGGGGCGGTAGTCATTTAGTTCAGTTATCTTTGCCTTCTTGTTATGTACAGGAACAATGGTGGCCATCTTGAAGCATGTGGGGACAGCAGACTGGGATTAGGGATAGATTGAATATGTCCGTAAACACACCAGCCAGTTGGTCTGCGCATGCTCTGAGGACGCGGCTAGGGATGCCGTCTGGGCCAGCAGCCTTGCGAGGGTTAACACGTTTAAATGTTTTACTCACGTCGGCCACGGAGAAGGAGRGGGGGGGGGGGGGCGCAGTCCTTGTTAGCGGTCCGTGACGGTGGCACCGTATTATCCTCAATGCGGGCAAAGAAGGTGTTTAGTTTGTCTGGAGGCGTGACGTCGGTGCCCGTGACGTGGCTGGTTTTCTTTTCGTAGTCCGTGATTTCCTGTAGACCCTGCCACATACGTCTCGTGTCTGAGCCATTGAATTGCGAACCATCCACTTTGTCTCTGTATCAGCATTTCTCTTGTTTGATTGGCTTGCGGGAGTAACTACACTGTTTATATTCAGCCATAGTCCCAGACCTCTTTCCAGTCTTAATGTACTGTGCCTTCAGAAAGTATTCACACCCCTCGACATTTTTTGATACTTAAGTATATTTAAAACCAAATACTTTTCGATTTTTGCTCAAGTACTATTTTACTGGGTGACTTTCACTTTTACTTGAGTCATTTTCTATTAAAGTATCTTTACTTTTACTCAAGTATGCCTTTTGAATACTTATCCACCACTGCTAATATTGAGTTGCAACCCCCAATTGAACACAATTGCCCTCTATAAACCTGTGCCTGTCATGACAACATTTTCCCTCATGGAGTGAACATCTTTAATGAATGTTGGAGGTTCATCTCTTTGGTATCCCTCACTTGGGAATTACTTATTTTGTAATGGAAATGTCAACATTTAGTCCATGTGTTGCTAGTTTTGAGGTAGGACTTTATCCTTTGGGGTGGCAGGTAGCCTAGTGGTTAGAGCGTTGGGTCAGTAACTGAAAGGTTGCTGGATCGAATCCCCGAGCTGACAAAGTAAAAATCTGTCATTCTGCCCCTGAACAAGGTAGTTAACCCCACTGTTCCCTGGTAGATGGTCATTGTAAATAAGAATCTGGTGACTGCAGTTCATCTGTCTAATTTTACAATGTTTTTTTCCCCCTTCTTCCATTGAATATATGTTCAACATGGATGGAGTAGCCATTAAATCTAGTTAGATTGCATCATATCACTTTTTCAATATTAATTATCAACGAATATAAAGGCATGTTATCTTAATAAACATCGGTGTCATTGACAAAATATGCACAGGTGTAATGGTTGTATGAATTAATCCTAATGTAATGATTAATCCTAATGTAATGATTAATCATAATATAATGTAATGTAATGTAATGTAATGTAATGTAATATAATGTAATGTAATGCTCATTAGGAAGACAACCATTATTAGCTCTAATGCAGTATTACCTTCACAGTGAGACACTTCTATTCTGGCTATTAATCATTCTTCAACAGTTAAAATAGCTTATTTAGCTAGATCCCCCCCCCCAAAAAAAGTGTATCCTGTATGATATGATAATGCATTGAAGCTTACCTGTCATGTCCACCAACGATTGAGCAAGGGACCAAGCGATATTTTTGTATTGTGAATTTTACCTTTATTTAACTATGCCTAGTTAAATAAAGGTAAAATTAAGAACAAATAAAGTCAGTTAAGAACAAATTCTTATTTACAATGACGGCCTAGGAACAGTGGGTTAACTGCCTGTTCAGGGGCAGAACGACAGATTTGTACCTTGTCAGCTCGGGGATTTGAACTTGCAACCTTTCGTACTAGCTCTAACCACTAGGCTACCCTGCCGCCCCACTATGCGAGAGGAGGATCCTTTACCGTAGGATAATTATTCTGGTCGGTGTCAACTTCATTCATGAACAGGTACTGAGGAGACCAGCTCTGTTACTTGTTTACTTATTGTTCATGTCAGATATGTCCATTTTGGGATAGTTGTTCACTGAATTGCTAGCGCTAGTTGCTCAGGCTGCTACAGTGGTTACAATGTTGCTACAAACATCTGGCTGGTTCAATGTGAATGTGTTATCATGTGATGCTGCCTTCGAATCCCGTCCCACATGGCAGTAAACTACTGGAAAAGTATTAGCTACTAAGATAGGTGCCTTTTGGAGGCACTGTCTTGGCTTGAACGACCCAGGTCCTCTGTAGTCAGTCTTAACTCTGAGACTCGGCTGAGACCCTACAGTCTAGTGATCATAGCTGTGTGATCTACAGCTTCTCGGTTCTGCTGGCTGAGTCTATTCCAGCTCTGGTGTCAAAGTCACCTAGCGGTGTGACTGGTGCATCAATGATTAACCCAGTCTCTAGCTGGTTGTCTTGGCTGCTGAGACGGGCTGGGGGTGGACTCTACAGCTAGAGTAGCTCTCCACCACTTTTCTTAACTTCCTGGGTTATCAGTACTACCAGTCTCTAGTGATCATTTACCAGTCTCTCTTCTGTTATCACTCTGGCTACACTGCCTGAACACCTAGGATCATTCACCAGTCTCTTCACACAGCTGTTATCCATACACTAGCAACGCTACGCTAGTGATCATTTACCAGTCTCTTTCTGTTATCCTACAGCCTAGTGATCATTCCCAGTCTCTTCTGTTATCCTACAGCCTAGTGATCATTCAACCAGTCTCTCTTCACACAGGCTGTTTATCCCTACAGCCTAGTGATCATTTACCAGTCTCTTCTGTTATCCTACAGCCTAGTGATCATTCACCAGTCTCTCTGTTATCCTACAGCCTAGTGCCATTCACCCAGTCTCTTCTGTTATCCTACAGCCTAGTGATCATTTACCAGTCTCTTCTCACATGCTGTATCCTACAGCCTAGTGATCATTACCAGTCCCTTCTCCAACTGTTTATCCTACAGCCTAGTGATCATTCACCAGTCTCTTCTGTTATCCTACAGCCTAGTGATAATTTACCAGTCCTCTTCTCTCACAGCTGTTATCCTACAGCCTAGTGATCATTTACCAGTCTCTTCTCAGCTGTTATCTACAGCCTAGTGATCATTCACCAGTCTCTTCTCAAACTGTTATCCTAACAGCCTAGTGATAATTTACCAGTCTCTTCACACAGCTGTTATCG
>NW_019942741.1:31786-35995 GCF_002910315.2 Salvelinus sp. IW2-2015 | reverse complement strand
CTGTTATCCTACAGCCTAGTGATCATTCACCAGTCTCTTCAGACAGCTGTTATCCTACAGCCTAGTGACCATTCACCAGTCTCTTCAGACAGCTGTTATACTCTGGCCAGCGAGACTAGCCTCCCACTAGTACAACTTGTCATTTATGTCAGCTCTCCTCTGTATGAAATCTTACCCAGAATCTAATGTTTCCCTCCTTGAGTTACAACGACATAGCACATTAATCATGTTTTAAAATCCATACCAAAGTGCTTGGTGAAATGTATAGCCATGACAGCAGAGTGCAGATCTCTGCCCTGCTCCAGAGGACAGGAGGTTGTGTTCCAAAACAACAGGGATCTGGTCTAAACTAGTGCACTATATAGGGAATAGGGTGCCATAGGGATCTGGTCTAAAGTAGTGCACTAAATAGGGAATAGGGCTCTGGTCTAAAGTAGTGCACTAAATAGGGAATAGGGAGCCATAGGGCTCTGGTCTAAAGTAGGGCACTATATAGGGAATAGGGTGCCATAGGGCTCTGGTCTAAAGTAGTGCACTATATAGGGAATAGGGAGCCATAGGGTTCTGGTCTAAAGTAGTGCACTATATAGGGAATAGGGTTCCATAGGGCTCTGGTGTAAAGTAGTGCACTAAATAGGGAATAGGGATCCATTTGGGATGCACTATAGAAGAGCTGAAGCACCTTCAGAAAGTTGTCACACCCCTTTACTTTTTATTTTGTTGTGTTAAATCTGAATTTAAAATTAATTACGTTTAGATGTTTCTTTGTCACACAATACCCCATAATGTCAAAGTGGATTGATGTTTTTTTTAATTTTTAAATGTGTCAGGGTTGTGTGCGGCGAAGTAGCAGAGTCAAATGCAGGACACCAGTGTTGAGCGAAACACAAAACGTTTACTCAAAATTTCAGCAAAATTCCACAACGGGAATAATTACAAAACATATAAGAAAATACAACAACCACTAACGTAACAAACAATCACGGACAAAACAGAAATKAAAGCCAGAGGGTTAAATAGGGAACMTAATAGGGGAATWRAAACCAGGTGTGTATAATACAGACAAAACAAAACGAAACAGAAAAATGGATCGGTGGTGACTAGAAAGCCGGTGACGTCGACCGCCGAACACCACCCGAACAAGGAGAAGGGCCGACTTCGGCGGAAGTCGTGACAAAATGCAACAAATGAATCAAATCTGAAATGTATTTTGTCAATAAGTATTCAACCCCTTGGTTATGGCAAGGAGCCTAAATACTGAGGCTGCCTAATTAAATTCAGGAATATATAAAAATAAAAAAATCAAGTCAAATATTAAGTTGCATGGACTAATAGTGGTTAACGTGATTTAAAAAATAAATAAAAAAGACATTGAATATCCCTTTGAGCATGGTGAAGTTACTAATTACGCTTAGATGGTGTATCAATACACCCAGTCACTACAAAGATACAGGCGTCCTTCCTAACTCAGTTGCCAGAGAGGAAGGAAACTGCTCAGAGATTTCACCATGAGGCCAATGGTAACTTTAAAACAGTTAGAGAGTTTAATGGCTGTGATAGGAGAACACTGAGGATGGATCAACAACATTGTAGTTACTCCACAATACTAACCTAATTTTATTAAATGTTTTATTCATTATACCTTTATTTAACTAGGCAAGTCAGTTAAGAACAAATTCTTATTTACAATGACGGCCAACCCCGGCCAAACCCTAAGCCGGACGACGCTGGGCTAATTGTGCGCCGCCCTATTGGACTCCCAATCACATCTGGTTGTGATACAGCCTGGAATTGAACCAGGGTCTGCAGTGACACCTTTATCACTGAGATACGGTGGCTTAGACCACTGCGCCACTTGCGTGCTAAAGACACATATTTTCCACTTACAGGTGTAGGCTCTTAATTTGACCAGTTTTGTTGCTGGAGTAAAAATATCCTGCAGCAGTAGGATTTGATGATTAAAATGAAAAAGTAATAATTTCCAAAGGTAAATTCATTTTTAATAGGCTACAGTAGGCTATAGTTTAGACGTAAGATCTAGTGAGAGAAAGATAACTGTGGGTTCTCAGTCAATTTAGGTCAATCATGTGGCTGATTTGAATATCCTGCGGTACAGGTAAATGATGTGCATCAACAGAGCGATCAAATTAAGATACAACATCGCCACTAGGTGGGAGCTGGGGCTTGGGGCTTGGGGCTTGGGGCTATTGTGTGTTGGCCTTGACTTGAACCAGAATCTGGGCTTACAGGAGACGTTGAATATGGCGATTATCCTTCCATCTGACATCTTAGTCTCTCCCTCTCCCTCTCCCTCTCCCTCTCCCTCTCCCTCCCTCTCTCTCTCTCTCTCTCTCTCTCTCTCTCTCTCTCTCTTGACACAGAGGTCTTCCATCTGCTTATTTTATTCTCTGTCTGTGTCAGGGCCTGTCTGTTCGCTACTTGTTATGCATGTGAGGACAGACGATGATATAGTTCTGAACCACCAGTGACTCCAGCTGGTCTCAGCCAGACAGTGGCTCCAGCTGGCTCCTCAGCCCAGACAGTGGCTCCACGCTGGTCCTCAGCCAGCCAGTGATCCAGCTGGTCTCAGCCAGCCAGTGACTCCAGCTGGTCTCAGCCAGGCCAGTGACTACAGCTGGTCTCAGCAGCAGACCAGTGATCCAGCTCGGTCTAGCCCAGCCAGTGACATCCAGCTGGTCTCAGCCAGGACAGTGAGTCCAGCTGTGCTCAGCCGGCAGACAGTGACTCCCAGCTGATCTCAAGCCAGCCAGTGACTACAGCTGGTCTCAGCCCCACAGTGACTCCAGCTGGTCTCAGCCAGCACAGTGACTCCAGCTCGCAGCTCTCAGGCCAGCCAGATGCATCAGCTTGGTCCAGCCAGACAGTGGCTCAGCTGTCTCAGCCAGACAGTGGACTTCCAGCTGGTCTCAGCCAGACAGTGACTCCAGCTGGTCTCAGCCAGACAGTGGCTCCAGCTGGTCTCGGCCCAAAGACAGTGGTCCAGAACTGGGTCCGTCTGAGTCCAGCAGAATGGACTCCAGCTGGTCTCTCAGCCAGCACAGTGGCTCCAGCTGGTCCTCAGCGCCAGCAGTGGACTCCAGCTGGTCTCAGCCAGACAGTGGCTCCAGCTGGTCTCAGCACAGACAGTACTCCAGCTGGTCTCACCAGAAGTGACTACCAGCTGGATCAGCAGCCCAGACAGTGACTCCAGCTGGTTCTCAGCCACGCCAGTGATCTCAAGCTGGTCCACCCAGCGTCTCAGGCCAGAGCCCAGTGACACAGCTGGTCTCAGCCAGCCAGTGAACACCAGCTGGTCTCAGCAGCCAACAGTGACATCCAGCCTGGTCTCAGCCAGCCAGTGACTACAGCTGGTCTCAGCCAGTACAGTGACTCAGCTGGTCTCAGCCAGACAGTGACTCCGCTGGTCTCAGCCAGACAGTGACTCACAGCTGTCTCAAGCCAGCCAGTGACTACAGCTGGTCTCAGCCAGACAGTGACTCCACGCACTGGTCTCAGCAGCCAGTGGCTCCAGCTGGTCACAGCCAGGCCAGGTCGACTCCAGCTGGTCTCAGCCAGACAGTGACACTCAGCCGGCTCAGTCATAGACAAGTGGCTCCAGCTGGTCTCAGCCAATGAGCGTAGACTCCTCAGCTGGTCTCAGCCAGACAGTGTGACTCCAGCTGGTCTCAGCCAGACATGACTCCGCTGGTCTCAGCCGCCATGACTCCAGCTGTCCACCCAGCGTCTTCAGCCAGCCAGTGACTACCAGCTGGTCTCAGCCATCCAGTGCTCCAGCTGGTCTCAGCCAGACAGTGACTCCAGCTGGTCTCACAGCCAGTGACTACAGCTGGTCTCAGCCAGACCAGTGACTCCAGCTGTCTCAGCCAGACAGTGACTCCAGCTGTCTCAGCAACCAGTGACTACAGCTGGTCTCAGCCAGCAAGTGACTCCAGCTGGTCTCAGCCAGACAGTACTCCAGCTGGTCTCAGCCAGCCAGTGACTCAGCTGGTCTCAGCAGACAGTGACTCCAGCTGGTCTCAGCCCAGCAACAGTGGCTGCCAGCTGGTTTAGCCAGACAGTGGGCTCCAGCTGGTCCTCAGCCCAGTACAGGACTCCAGGTGGTCTCCAGTCCAGTACAGTGACTCCAGCTGGTCTCAGCCATGCAGAGTGCTCCAGCTGGTTCTTCAGCCAGCCAGTGACTCAGCTGGT
>NW_019942741.1:16213-31761 GCF_002910315.2 Salvelinus sp. IW2-2015 | reverse complement strand
GTTTTCTCTCTCATCTCTCCCTCTCTCCCTCTCCTCCTTCTGCTTCTCTCTCTCTCTCTCTCTCGTGCGTCAGACGCACACCTACGCTATCTGGCAGTAGTAGAGGGTTTTGCATATAAAACTGCATTACTGCTGTTCTTTGCATGGTTGCATAAGTCTATCTGATAGCAGGAGTATTTCCCTCTTGTACTATCTGGTTTTGTAGCTAGCGGTTGTTGTTTAGAGAGAAGGAGAATGAGAGTAGGAAAAAGGGTTATGGAGGATACTCAGGCGGATCTTACTGTTCCCTTCCATTATTCTCAATTTAAAACGCACATTATGGATTCAGCATTGAGTGGAAAAGGTTGCATCTTACAGTTATACCCCCTCCCCCCCGTCCATCCCTCCATTCTCACCATTTTTGTGTTTTTTCTAACCTTTGTAGTTGTCCTTCCCTCTCTCCTGAATGTTTGTCTATGCGTGAGAGCTCTACGTTCTGCTTTAGCTGCATGGACCGACAGACAGACAGACGGACAGATGACGGACGGACGGCGGACGGCGCGGACGGTCCTGTACTTTTTAATAGATCGGTGAAAGGTGTCTTTCTCATGTGATGAGGGTCTTCCATCTGGCTATTTTTATCTCTGTCTGTCAGGCCTCTTCCTATTGTATCATGTGAGGACAGACGTGATATATTCTGACCACCAGTGACTCCAGCTGGTCTCAGCAACACGGCCAGACAGTGGCTCCAGCTGGTTCTCAGCCAGACAGTGAGCTCCAGCTGGTGCTCAGCGCAGCCCAGTGACCCAGCTGGTCTAGGCCAGCCAGTGACTCAGCTGGTCTGCACGCCAGCCAAGTGACTACAGCTGGTCTCAGCCAGACCAGTGACTCCAGCTGGTCTCAGCCAGCCAGTGACGCTCCAGCCTGGTCTGCAGCCAGACAGTGACTCCAGCTGTTCTCAGCCAGACAGTGACTCCAGCTGATCTCAGCCAGCCAGTGACTACAGGCTGGTCTCGCAGCCAGCAGTGACTCAGCTGGTCTCAGCCAGACCGGTGACTCCAGCTGATCTCAGCAGCCAAGTGACTACAGCTGGTCTCAGCCAGACGAGTGGCTCCAGGCTGTCTCAGCCAGACGGTGGACTCCAGCTGTCTCAGCCAGACAGTGACTCCCAGCTGGATCTCAGCCAGACAGTGACTCAGCTGGTCTCAGCCAGACTAGTGGCTCCAGCTGGTCTCAGCCAGACAGTGACTCCAGCTGGTCTCAGCCAGCCAGTGCTCCCAGCTGGTCTCAGCCAGCCAAGTGACTCCAGCTGGTCTCAGCCAGACAGTGGCTCCAGCTGGTCTCAGCCAGACATGACTCCAGCTGGTCTCAGCCAGACAGTGACTCCAGCTGGTCTCAGCCAGACTAGTGACTCCTAGCTGGTCTCAGCCAGCACAGTGACTCCAGCTGGTCTCACTCAGGCTCAGCCGCCAGTGACACAGCTGGTCTCAGCCAGCGCAGTGACACCCAGCTGTCTCAGCAGCCAGTGCCCAGCTGGTCTCAGCCAGCCAGTGACTCAGCTGGTCTCAGCCAGACAGTTACGACTGGCCAGCTGGTTCTCAGCCAGACAGTGACTCCAGCTGGTCTCAGCCAGACAGTGACTACAGCTGTCTCCAGCGGCAGCCAGTGACTACAGCTGGTCTCAGGCGCAGACAGTGACTCCCGAGCTGTTCAGCGAGCGTGGCTCCAGCTGTCTCAGCCAGCCAGTGACTCCAGCTGGTCTCAGCCAGCACAGTGACTCCAGCTGGTCTCAGCCAGACAGTGGATCCAGCTGGTCTCAGCCAGACAGTGTCCAGCTGGTCTCAGCCAGACAGTTACTCCAGCTGGTTTGCCATCAGCCAGAGCAGTGACTCCAGCTGGTCTCTCAGCACCAGCCCCAGTGACTCAGCTGGTTCTCACGCAGCCGTCTCAGCCAGCCACGTGGACACCAGCTGGTCTCAGCCATCCAGTGGCTCAGCTGGTCTCAGCCAGTACGTGACTCCAGCTGGTCTCCGAGCCTAGCCAGTGACTACAGCTGGTCTTCAGGCAGCCAGTGACGTCGCAGCTGGTCTCAGCCAGACATGCTGCCAGCTGTGTCTCACCACCAGTGCTACAGTGTCTCAGCCAGCCAGTGACTCCAGCTGGTCTCAGCCAGACAGTACTCCAAGCTGGTTCTCAGCCCAGTGCTAACAGGCTCGGTCCAGCCCAGACAGTGACTCCAGCTGGGTCTCAGTCCAGACAGTGCTCCAGCTGGGTCTCAGCCAGACAGTGGCTTCCAGCTGGTCTCAGCGCAGACAGTGGACTTCCAGCTGGTCTCAGCCAGACAGTGACTCGGCAGCTGGTCTCAGCCATTACTACAGTGGCTCCAGCTGGTCTCAGCCTAGACAGTGACTCCAGCTGGTGCTGCTAGCCAGACAGTGACTCCAGCTGGTGCGCTGCAGAAAAGGCGCGCCGGCGCCCGACCCCATCGTGCTCAGCCAGACAGCTGACTGGCCAGCTGCGTCTGCACGCCGGCCGTCTCAGCGCAGACAGTGACTCCGCAGCTAGGGTCACGGATGCATGCTCCATCGTTCTCAACCATCCAGTGCTCCAAGCTGATGTTCTTCAGCACAGACAGTGACTACCAAGCTGGTTTTCCTCAGCCCCAATCGTGCTCCCCCCTCAGCCAGCCATGACTCCAGCTGGTCTCAGCCATCGGCCCGGCGTCTCAGCCAGACAGTGACTCCAGCTGGTCTCACCCATCGTCTCAACCATCCAGTGGCTCCAGCTGGTCTCAGCCAGACAGTGACTCCAGCTGGTCTCACCCATCGTCTCAGCCAGCCAGTGACTCCAGCTGGTCTCAGCCATCCAGTGGCTCCAGCTGGTCTCAGCCAGACAGTGACTCCAGCTGGTCTCAGCCAGCCAGTGGCTCCAGCTGATCTCATCCAGCTAATGAATAGACTGGGACTGGAAATGCACAAAATAGATACATTATACAATTTGTGTGTGTGTGGCTGTGTGTGTCTTTATGTGTGTGTGTGTGGGTGGGTGGGTGTGTGTGTGTGTGCTGTAAGAAAGCCAACTTAACCAATTGCTTCATCAGCGTTATTCTGTGAGTTGAGTGGATTTCAGCTGAATTTAAACAAGCCGGTTGAGTAAAATTACAAATTCATGTTTGCTCAAAACAACTCAAACCCCACTCATCATTATCATATTTCCCAGCATCTACTCTTCCAGGTAGATTTTTCAGATTTGGTTGAATTTTTCAGAATGGTGGGAAATCTTTCAGAATGGTTGAATAATCTTATGCTACACAAACATAAATAACATACATTTTCTAAACAAATCCAATCTGTTAGTAGTTGGGGTCCCACATGATTTGAACAGTCCAGACAATTTGTTGATAGTGTGACCATCTGTTGATAAGCAACTGCTTGCTAAGGTTAGGGTTAGGGTTAAAATAAAGGTTAGGGTTAGGGTTAAGGTGTCACACCCTGACCTTAGATATCCTTTGTATGTCTCTATTTGGTTTGGTCAGGGTGTGATTTGGGGTGGGTATTCTATATTCTATTATTTGTATTTCTATGTTTTGGCCGGGTAGGGTTCTCAATCAGATGCAGCTGTCTATCGTCTCTGATTGAGAACCATACTTAGGTAGCCCTTTTTCCCACCTGTCTTTGTGGGAAGTTGGCTTTGTTTGTGGCACTTAGCCTTTAGTTTCACGGTTTGTTTTGTAGTGTTTATTGTTTTGTCGGCGTCTTTTCTAAATAAAAGAACATGTACGCTCACCACTCTGCACCTCGGTCTACTTCATTCAACAGCCGTGACATAAGGTTAGGGAAAGGGTTAAGGTTAGGGAAAGGGTTAAGGCTAGGGTTAAGGTTAGGGATAGAGTTAGTTGAAATGTTACTGATAGTCTGTAGAGCATCTACATATCAACCATCCAAATAAAAAGCTACCGTAGTTGGGACTTATTGCACTCGTTACTGAGCTGGCTGTTAGAGTTGATATGATTTAGGTAGTCTCAATAATAATACTATAAGCCATTAAGTAGACGCTTTTATCCAAATTGACTTACAGTCATTGCGTTCATACATTTTACATACAGTGGGGAGAACAAGTATTTGATACACTGACGATTTTGTAGGTTTTCCTACTTACAAAGCATGTAGAGGTCTGTCATTTTTATCATAGGTACACTTCAACTGTGAGAGACGGAATCAAAAAAATCCAGAAAATCACATTGTATGATTTTTAAGTAATTAATTTGGATTTTATTGCATGACATAAGTATTTGATACATCAGAAAAGCAGAACTTAATATTTGGTACAGAAACCTTTGTTTGCTATTACAGAGATCATACGTTTCCTGTAGTCTTGACCAGGTTTGCACACACTGCAGCAGGGATTTTGGCCGACTCCTCCATACAGACCTACTCCAGATCCTTCAGGTTTCGGGGCTGTCGCTGGGCAATACGGACTTTCAGCTCCCTCCAAAGATTTCCTATTGGGTTCAGGTCTGGAGACTGGCTAGGCCMCTCCAGGACCTTGAGATGCTTCTTACGGAGCCACTCCTTAGTTGCCCTGGCTGTGTGTTTCGGGTCGTTGTCATGCTGGAAGACCCAGCNGGCTGTGTGTTTCGGGTCGTTGTCATGCTGGAAGACCCAGCCACGACCCATCTTCAATGCTCTTACTGAGGGAAGGAGGTTGTTGGCCAAGATCTCACGATACATGGCCCCATCCATCCTCCTCTCAATACGGTGCAGTCGTCCTATCCCCTTTGCAGAAAAGCATCCCCAAAGAATGATGTTTCCACCTCCATGCTTCACGGTTGGGATGGTGTTTTTGGGGTTGTACTCATCCTTCTTCTTTCTCCAAACACGCCGAGTGGAGTTTAGACCAAAAAAGCTCTATTTTTGTCTCATCTGACGACATGACCTTCTCCCATTCCTCCTCTGGATCATCCAGATGGTCATTGGCAAACTTCAGACGGGCCTGGACATGCGCTGGCTTGAGCAGGGGGACCTTGCGTGCGCTGCAGGATTTTAATGACGGCGTAGTGTGTTACTAATGGTTTTCTTTGAGACTGTGGTCCCAGCTCTCTTCAGATCATTGACCAGGTCCTGCCGTGTAGTTCTGGTACCTAACCATAAACATCAATGTCTTTCTTAAAATTAATACACAAGTATATATTTTTAAACCTGCATATTTAGTTAATATTGCCTGCTAACATGAATTTATTTTAACTAGGGACATTGTGTCACTTCTCTTGCAACAGAGTCAGGGTATATGCAGCAGTTTGGGCCGCCTGGCTCGTTGCGAACTGTGTGAATACTATTTCTTCCTAACAAAGACAGCCAACTTCGCCAAATGGGGGATGATTTAACAAAAGCGCATTTGCAAAAAAAGCACAATCGTTGCACGACTGAACCTAACCATAAACATCAATGCCTTTCTTAAAATCAATACACAGAAGTATATATTTTTAAACCTGCATATTTAGCTAAAAGAAATCCAGGTTAGCAGGCAATATTAACCAGGTGAAATTGTGTCACTTCTCTAGCGTTCATTGCATGCAGAGTCAGGGTATATGCAACAGTTTGGGCCGCCTGGCTCGTTGCGAACTAATTTGCCAGAATTTTACGTAATTATGACATAACATTGAAGGTTGTGCAATGTAACAGGAATATTTAGACTTATGGATGCCACCCGTT
This sequence comes from Salvelinus sp. IW2-2015, assembly GCF_002910315.2. Taxonomy (NCBI): domain Eukaryota; kingdom Metazoa; phylum Chordata; class Actinopteri; order Salmoniformes; family Salmonidae; genus Salvelinus; species Salvelinus sp. IW2-2015. The sequence continues at coordinate 26,071 of NW_019942741.1, read as the reverse complement.
AGATAAAATACGGAACCGTTCCGTATTTCACTGAAAGAATATACGTTTTGATTTCTAAATGATAGTTTCCGGATTCGATCATATTAATGACCAAAGGCTCGTATTTCTGTGTGTTATTATGTTATAATTAAGTCTATGATTTGATTTTTGATAGAGCAGTCTGACTGAGTGATGGTAGGCAGCAGCAGGCTCGTATGCATTCATTCAAACAGCACTTTTGTGCGTTTTGCCAGCAGCTCTTCGCAATGCTTCAAGCATTGAGCTGTTTATGACTTCAAGCCTATCAACTCCCGAGATTAGGCTGCTGTAACCGATGTGAAATGGCTAGCTAGTTAGCGGGGTGCGCGCTAATAGCGTTTCAATCGGTGACGTCACTCGCTCTGAGACTTGGAGTAGTTGTTCCCCTTGCTCTGCAGGGGCCGCGGCTTTTGTGGAGCGATGGGTAACGATGCTTCAAGGGTGGCTGTTGTCGATGTGTTCCTGGTTTGAGCCCAGGTAGGGGCGAGGAGAGGGACGGAAGCTATACTGTTACACTGGCAATACTAAAGTGCCTATAAGAACAGCCAATAGTCAAAGGTATATGAAATACAAATGGTATAGAGAGAAATAGTCCTATAATTCTGTGTCTGCATTCTGTGTCTGCATTTTTGCAAATGCGCTTTTGTTAAATCATCCCCCATTTGGCGAAGTTGGCTGTCTTATAATTCATAATTTTTTTGAGGCTAAATAGATTTTATTGATGTATTATATTAAGTTAAAATAAGTTAAAATCATTCAGTATTGTTGTAATTGTCATTATTTCAAATAAATATAAAACATCGTCCGATTAATCGGTATCAGCCTTTTTTGGTCCTCCAATAATCGGTATCGGTATCAGCGTTGAAAAATCATAATCGGTCGACCTCTATTATAGACTGATTAACATGCAGACACAGAATGTTATTGTCACGATCGTCTTGACTTTGAATGGAGGACCAAAACGCAGCGTGTGAAAAATAAGACATCTTCTTTTAATGAAGGAAAAAACAAACACTTACAAAATGAACAAAACAACCGATCGTGAAGCTAAGAAGAACTAAGTGAACACATGCAACATAGAACATAGACATAGACAATTACCCACAAACGCATGATGCCTATGGCTGCCTTAAATATGGCTCCCAATCAGAGACAAATGAAAGACATCTGTCTCTGATTGAGAACCACTCAGGCAACCATAGACTTACATAGACAACTACACTAGACACTGCCCCATACACATACAACAACCCCTAGACACTACAAAAACACATACATACCCCATGTCACACCCTGACCTAACTAAAATAATAATGAAAACAAAGATAACTAAGGCCAGGGTGTGACAGTTATAGACTGATTAACATGCAGACACAGAATGTTATAGACTGATTAACATGCAGACACAGAATGTTATAGACTGATTAACATGCAGACACAGAATGTTATAGACTGATTAACATGCAGACACAGAATGTTATAGACTAGAGGTCGACCGATTAATCGGAATGGCCGATTAATTAGGGCCGATTTCAAGTTTTCATTATCACTTACTCTCTCTCTTTCTAGCTCTCTCAATCTCTCTCGCCCTCTTTTTCTCTGTCTCTCTCTCTCTCTTTCTAGCTCTCTCGCAATCTCTCTCGCCCTCTTTTTCTCTGTCTCTCTCTGTCTCTCTGTCTCTCTCTCTCTCTGTCTCTCTCTCTCTCTCTCTTTCTAGCTCTCTCGCAATCTCTCTCGCCCTCTTTTTTTCTCTCTCTGTCGCTCTCTCTCTTTCTCTCAATTAAATTAAATTCAATTCAAGGGGCTTTATTGGCATGAGAAACATATGTTAACATTGCCAAAGCAAGTGAGGTAGATAATATACAAAAGTGAAATTAACAATAAAAATTAACAGCAAACATTACACTCCAAAAGAATAAAGACATTACAAATGTCATATTATGTATATATACAGTGTTGTCTCTCTCTTTCTCTCTCTCTCTCTCTCTCTTTCATTCGCTCTCGCTCTCTTGCCCCCATTTCTCTCCCTCTCTCTCTCTCTCTCGACCCCATGTCTCTCTCTCTCTCCCCCACTCTTCTGTCCCAATTTCTCTCTCTTCTACCCCCTCCCTCTCCCTCTTTCTCTCACTCCCCTCTATCTCCCGCCCTCTCTCCCCTCCCTCGCTCCCCTTTTCTCTCTCTCTGTCTCTCTCTCTCTCCCTACCCCCACTTCTACCCTCTCTTGGCCATGGATGCTCTGAGATGCTGGCAGGCATATTAATGTTAAAGTGACAAGCTTTATGTCACCTGTGCAACTAGAGGCAAAACAACTCTAGATTACCTTTACTACACACACACAGAAACTCATACAAAGCTCTCCCTCGCCCTCCTGATTCCAGCTTACAAGCAAAAACTCAAAAACAGGAAGCACCAGTGACGTGTTCAATACGGAAGTGGTCTGATGAAGCGGATGCTAAATTACAGGACTGCTAACACAGACTGGAACATGTTCCGGGATCCATCCGATGGCAGTGAGGAGTATACCACATCAGTCACTAGCTTCGTTAATAAGTTGATCGACGAAGTCTTTCCTACAGTGGCCGTACCGTACATATCCCAACCAGAAGCCATGGATTACAGGCAACATCCTCACTGAGCTAAAGATTAGAGCTGTCACTTTCAATTAGTGGGAAACTAATCTAGACGCTTAGAAGAAATTCTGCTACACCCTTCCGAATAAACCATCAAACAGACAAAGCGTCAATACAGGACTAAGATCAAATCCTACTATACCGGTTCCGATGCTCTTCGGATGTGTCAGGGCTTGCAAACTATCACAGATTACCAAGGGAAACTCAGCCGCGAGCTGCCCAGTCACGCGAGCCAACCAGTCGAGCTTAATGCCTTCTATGCCCGCTTCGAAGCAAGCAAAACTGAACCATGCATGAGAGCACCAGCTGTTTGGACGACGTGTGTGATCATGCTTTCTGTAGCCGATGTGAGTAAGACCTTTAAACACGTTAACATTCACAAGGCCGCAGGGCCAGACGGATTACCAGGACGTGTATTCAGAGCATGCGCTGACCAGCTGGCAAGTGTCTGTAATACCTACATGTTTCAAGCAGACCACCATAGTCCCTGTGCCCAACAATGCCAAGGTAACCTGTCTAAATGACTATCGGCCCGTAGCACTCACATCTGTAGCCATGAAATGTTTTGAAAGGCTGGTCATGGCTCACATCAACACCATCAACACCATCATCCCAGAAACCCTAGTCCCACTCCAATTCGCATTTCGCCCCAACAGATCCACAGATGATGCAATCTCTATTGCACTCCACACTGCCCTTTCCCACCTGGACAAAAGGAACACCTATGTGGGAATTCTATTCATTGACTACAGCTCAGCGTTCAACACCATAGTGCCCTCAAAGCTCATCAATAAGCTAAGGACCCTGGGACTAAACACTTCCCTCTGCAACTGGATCCTGGACTTCCTGACGGGCTGCCCCCAGTTGGTAAAGGTAGCACATCCACCACGCTGATGCTCAACACAGGGGCCCTCAGGGGTGCGTGCTCAGTCCTCTCCTGTTCTCCTTGTTCACTCATGACTGCACGGCCAGGCACGACTCCAACACCATCATTACATTTTCCGATGACACAACAATGGTAGGCCTGATCTCTGACAACGATGAGACAGCCTATAGGGAGGAGGTCAGAGACCTGGCAGTGTGGTACCAGAACAACAACCTCTCCCTCAACGTGATCAAGACTAAGGAGATGATTGTGGACTACAGGAAAGAGAGGACCGAGCACGCCTCCATTCTGATCAACTGGGCTGCAGTGGAGCAGGTTGAGAGCTTCAAGTTCGTTGGTGGCCACATCAGCAACAACATGGTCCAAGCACACCAAGACAGCGCGAAGAGGGCACGACAAAACCTATTCCCTCAGGAGACTGAAAAGATTTGGCATGGGTCCTCAGATCCTCAAATGGTTCTACAGCTGCACCATCGAGAGCATCCTGCCTGGTTGCATCACTGCCTGATATGGCAATTGCTCGCGCCTCCGACGTCAAGGCACTACAGAGGGTAGTGCGAACGGCCCAGTACATCACTGGGGCCAAGCTTCCTGCCATCCAGGACCTCTATACCAGGTGGTGTCTATACCAAGCCTTAAGACTCCTGAACATCTAGTCAAAAGGCTACTCAGATTATTTGCATTGCCCCCCCCCCCCCCCCCCCTTTACACCGCTGCTACTCTCTGTTGTCATCTATTCATAGTCACTTTAATAACTCCAGAATGAGAGGATGAGAGAGAGAGAGATGGCCTGATAAAAGATGACATCTTAATTAAATAAAATGCAATAAAATATTATTCGTCACGTTTCATAAACAACCGGTGAAGCTAACTACAAATGAAATGCTGATTTACGGTCCTTCCAACTATACAGAGAGAAAATAGAGAAATAATAGAAAAGTAAAAAAAAAATATTAATAATAATAATAAATACAACATTCAGTAACTATAATTTGGCTCTATACACGGGGTACCAGTACTGAGTAATGATAACTAGGTTATATACACAGGGTACCAGTACTGAGTAATGATAACTAGGCTATATACACCAGGTACCAGTACTGCGTAATGAGTAATGATAACTAGGCTATATACACGGGGTACCAGTACTGAGTAATGATAACTAGGTATATACACAGGGTACCAGTACTGAGTAATGATAACTAGGTTATATACACAGGGTACCAGTACTGATAATGATAACTAGGTTATATACACAGGGTACCAGTACTGAGTAATGATAACTAGGCTATATACACAGGGTACCAGTACTGAGTAATGATAACTAGCCTGTATACACAGGGTACCAGTACTGAGTAATGAAACTAGGTTATATACACAGGGTACCAGTACTGAGTAATGATAACTAGGTTATATACACGGGTACCAGTACTGAGTCAATGATAACTAGTAGTTATATACACAGGTACCAGTACTGAGTAATGATAACTAGGCTATTATACACAGGGTACCAGTACTGAGTCAATGATAACTAGGTTATATACACAGGGTACCAGTACTGAGTAATGATAACTAGGTTATATACACAGGGTACCAGTACTGAGTAATGATAACTAGGTTATATACACAGGGTACCAGTACTGAGTAATGATAACTAGGTTATATACACAGGGTACCAGTACTGAGTAATGATAACTAGGTTATATCACAGGGTACCAGTACTGAGTAATGGAAAACTAGGCTATATACACAGGGTACCAGTACTGAGTCAATGAGTAACGATAACTAGGCTATATACACAGGGTACCAGTACTGAGTAATGATAACTAGGTTATATACACAGGGTACCAGTACTGAGTAATGATAAACTAGGCTATATACACAGGGTACCAGTACTGAGTCAATGAGTAACGATAACTAGGCTATATACACAGGGTACCAGTACTGAGTCAATGATAACTAGGCTATATACACAGGGTACCAGTACTGAGTAATGATAACTAGGCTATATACACAGGGAATCAGTACTGAGTCAATGAGTAATGATAACTAGGTTATATACACAGGGTACCAGTACTGAGTAATGATAACTAGGCTATATACACAGGGTACCAGTACTGCGTAATGAGTAATGATAACTAGGTGAATACACAGGGTACCCGTACTGAGTAATGATAACTAGGTTATATACACAGGGTACCAGTACTGAGTCAATGAGAATGATAACTAGGTTATATACACAGGGTACCAGTACTGAGTAATGATAACTAGGCTATTAACACAGGGTATCAGTACTGAGTAATGATAACTAGGTTATATACACAGGGTACCAGTACTGAGTAATGATAACTAGGCTATTATACACAGGGTACCAGTACTGCGTAATGAGTAATGATAACTAGGCTATTATACACAGGGTACCAGTACTGAGTCAATGAGTAATGATAACTAGGTTATATACACAGGGTACCAGTACTGAGTACTGATAACTAGGCTATTATACACAGGGTACCAGTACTGCGTACTGAATAATGATAACTAGGCTATATACACAGGGTACCAGTACTGAGTAATGATAACTAGGCTATTATACACAGGGTACCAGTACTGAGTAATGATAACTAGGCTATTATACACAGGGTATCAGTACGTGGTACTGATAACAGGTTATATACACAGGTACCAGTACTGGTAATGATAACTAGGCTATTATACACAGGGTACCAGTACTGAGGAATGATAACTAGGTTATATACACAGGGTACCAGTACTGAGTACTGATAACTAGGCTATATACACAGGGTACCAGTACTGCGTAATGAGTAATGATAACTAGGTTATATACACGGGTACCAGTACTGAGTAATGATAACTAGGTATATACACAGGGTACCAGTCTGAGTAATGATAACTAGGTATATACACAGGGTACCAGTACTGAGTAATGCTAACTAGGTTATATACACAGGGTACCAGTACTGAGTAATGATAACTAGGTTATATACACGGGTACCAGTACTGAGAATGATAACTAGGTTATATACACAGCGGTACCAGTACTGAGTAATGATAACTAGGTTATATACACAGGGTACCAGTACTGAGTAATGATAACTAGGTTATATACACAGGGTACCAGTACTGAGTAATGATAACTAGGTTATATACACAGGTACCAGTACTGAGTAATGATAACTAGGCTATATACACAGGTACCAGTACTAGTAATGATAACTAGCTGGTATACACAGGGTACCAGTACTGAGTAATGATAACTAGGTTATATACACAGGAGGTACCAGTACTGAGTAATGATAACTAGGTTATATACACAGGGTACCAGTACTGAGTCAATGATAACTAGGTTATATACACAGGGTACCAGTACTGAGTAATGATAACTAGTATTATACACAGGGTACCAGTACTGAGCAATGATAACTAGGTTATATACACAGAGGTACCAGTACTGAGTAATGATAACTAGGTTATATACACAGGGTACCAGTACTGAGTAATGATAACTAGGTTTATATACACAGGGTACCAGTACTGAGTAATGATAACTAGGTTATATACACAGGGTACCAGTACTGAGTAAATGATAACTAGGTTATATACACAGGGTACCAGTACTGAGTAATGATAACTAGGCTATATTACACAGGGTACCAGTACTGAGTCAATGAGTAATGATAACTAGGCTATATACACAGGGTACCAGTACTGAGTAATGATATCTAGGCTATATACACAGGGTACCAGTACTGAGTAATGATAACTAGGTTATATACACAGGGTACCAGTACAGAGTCAATGTTCAGGGGTAAAAAGGTAATTGAGGTCTATACAATGTATTCGGAAAGTATTCAGACCCCTTGACTTTTTCCACATTTTGTTACGCCACGGCCTTATTCTAAAATTGATTAAATAGAACATTTTCCTCATCAATCTACACACAATATCCCATCATGACAGAGTGAAAACAGATTTATAGACAACAGAAATACCTCATTTACATAAGTATTCAGACCCTTTGCTATGAGCTCAGGTGCATTCTGTTTCCATTGATCATCCTTGAGATGTTTCTACAACTTGTTTCTACAACTTTCTGCAACTTGATTGGAGTCCACTTGTGGTAAATTCACCACATTTGGGTGGTCTATCAGTAAGTCCAGGACCCAGTTGCACTGGGGTGTCAGGTAAGGTGGAGGTGATATGATCCTTGACTTGCCTCTCAAAGCACTTCATGATGACAGAAGTGAGTGCTAGTCATTTAGTTCAGTTACCTTCACTTTCTTGGGTACAGGAACAATGATGGACATCTTGAAGCAAGTGAGGACAGAAGACTGGGATAGGGAGAGATTGAATATGTACATACAGTATGTCATGACGTGGCCCTCTTTGGGGATAGCGAGTACCATCCCTCTCTCTCCGCACCATCCCCCTCTCTCTCTCACCACCTCTCTTTCTTCCCCCTACACCCAGGCTCTGTTATGCAGGTCATAAATTCCTAGAGGAGTCTCTCTGCTCATGGCCAGAGTGTAGATAGAGAAGGTTTCACAGGAGAACAAGAACCTCTTCTCCATCATAGAACTTGAGAACTGAACAATGCCCATGTTTTGGAGAATGTGTACACGGTCGGGGGAGAATCCAGCTACAACCGGTCCATTTCGTTTAATGTTTGTGAAACTCATGAGAGACAATACAGCCACATTACCATAACTCTGTTTATACAAGAGTCTCAGTTGTGAGGCTTGCATCTAATTGTTGTATAAAATGAATGAGTAAAGATTAACCTATTTGTGAAATGATGTAATGCGATTATAAACTGTTTAATGAAGGAAACTTCAATTCTCTTTGGAGTTTAACTAAGTCATAGGCACGCCCCATGAGCACAGACATTGATCTGGCGTCATGGGACAGCCCTTTTCTGCTGTTACGAATATAACCCCCACCTTGGGAATTTCCTATTAGACCAGCTTACCTCGATAACTGAGAGGGCGAAGGTTTGAGTAGAGCCCATAAACCTGAGTATAAGCTAAGGTTGTAATGGTTGTTGAAACTCTGAGACTATCGATACCGACAGAATAAGAGCAAAGCCTTGAAACTAATTACTAGCCTGCAGCTAGGAATTCTATACCATTGAATGCGAAGGCCGACAACCGCCGAAACATCTATTCAATAAGGACATTTCTGAATGGGACTCTGAAGTACCCATTCTAACCACGAAAGACAGGCTGATGAACTTCCAACAGAAAGAAGGATGATTCCAACAGAGATCACGACACACTGAGCGTAAATATATATATATATATTGATTGCAACTATTCCCGAATGAGTGAGCGTTCATGTGCAAAGGATTAGCATTTCAATTATCTTTCGAGCCCTTCTCAGTCCCTTTGTCTACCAAGCCGCGATACCGTTTTAGCCCACTAGGGCACCATACCTACTTTGTTTGTTTGTTTATGCATTTCTGTGATTATTTAGTTAGTTATTAATAAACAAATGATTGAGACAATTGATGTATGGATGATTCATAGTGAAGACTGGGTTCGTGCAGATAACCAACAATTTATGACATTTGGAATGAGACTAACGTGAGTTAAAGAATAATTCATTAATTAGAAGACTAATTGATCAGATATTAAAATATCAGAAAAGTTGTATTAGGAAAATTATAACTTTGTAATCTGAATATTTTCCTTGGTGCCCCATCTTCCTAGTTAATTACATTTACATGATTAGAATAATCACCTAATAATAATTACAGAGAATTGATTTGATAAAATAACAGTCTTCAGTTTAATGATGCCAAAGACACGACAAGTATAACTAGGAATAAATTGACAGATAATAAACAGTAGCAGCAGTGTACATATGATGAAAAAATAAATAAAAAGACCAGTATGGAGCCAGTTGCAGAGGGAGGTCCAGAGTTTTTTTCCCTCTGGTTGCACATTTAACATGCTGATAGAAATTTGGTTAAACGGATTTAAGTTTCTCTGCATTAAAGTCCCCGGCTACTAGGAGCGCAGCTGCATAAGGAAAATAACATATTCACACAAGCACTGATATTTAACCCTTTCCCCTATGCCGAGCCCCTCCTACACATCTGAATAGCCAATCCACCTCTGTTGCTATCCAGAAGATTAGTGATATAGGTTCTTCCTCACTTCATCTAAACTGACCTCTGCCCCAAACTCCTCACTCCTCCCCATAGGAACCCTGATGTCCAACAATAACATATTCTGACAGAATGTAAATGTTCTACATTCCCCTCTCTCAGCTCAGTGACAAGAATAAGTATATTTCATATTTTCA
>NW_019942741.1:10681-15357 GCF_002910315.2 Salvelinus sp. IW2-2015 | reverse complement strand
TCGAAAATTCAGAAGTCAGGTGAACCATCAGTGGTCAACTCAGGGTACTATTATGTGTGTGTGTGTGTTGTGGTGTGTGTGTGTGTGTGGTAGTGGTGGTGTGTGGTGTGTGTGTGTGTGTTGGTGTGTGGTGTGTGTGTGTGTGGGTGTGTGTGGTTGTGTGTGGTCGTGTGTTGCTTCTAAGAGGAATGCTTTCTTGTGTGATTTATTGGTAACGAATCCTGATCTGTCGGTGTGTGATGGTCCTGGACTGTAATACACTGAGTACACTGTTATAGAACACTGGAACAGAACACTGGAACATAACACTGGAACATAACACTGTTATAGAACACTGGAACAGGACACTGTTATAGAACACTGGAACAGAACACTGGTTCAATGGTTCCCTGTGATAACACGACACTGGCAACAACAACACGAGCACATGCACCTGACATGCCTCTCTCAAATGTTTTCTCAAATGTTTTATCTACTAATAAGGATCTGCCCCTTTTTTTCAATTTTCACCTAAAATGTCATGCCCAATTCTAACTGCCTGTAACTCAGGCCCTGAAGCAAGTATATGCATATTCTTGGTACCATTTGAAAGGAATCACTTTGAAGTTTGTGGAAATGTGAAAGGAAAATACAAAGAAAAAACAACAACGTTATTTTGTGTTTTTTTTGTATCATCATCTTTGAAAGCAAGAGAAAGACCATAATGTATTATTCCAGCCCAGGTGCAATTTAGATTTTCGTCACTAGGTGGCAGCAGTGTATGTGCAAAGTTTTAGACCGATCCAATGAACCATTGCATTTCTGTTCAAAATGTTGTATCAAGACTGCCCAAATGTGCCTAATTTCTTTATTAATAACTTTTCATGTTCAAAATTGTGCACTCTCCTCAAACAATAGCATGGTATTCTTTCACTGTAATAGCTACTGTAAATTGGACAGTGCAGTAGGAATAACAAGAATTTAAGCTTTCTGCCAATATCAGATATGTCTATGTCCTGGGAAATGTTCTTGTTACTTACAACCTCATGCTAATCACATTAGCCTACGTTAGCTCAACCGTCCCGTGGGTCGGTCTCTCTGGGTCAGTGTCTAAGAGGGATTACGGCTGTGAGTCTCTCTGGGTCAGTGTCTAAGAGGGATTACAGCTGTGAGTATCTCTGGGTCAGTCTCTCTGGGTCAGTGTCTAAGAGGGATTACAGCTGTGAGTCTCTCTGGGTTAGTGTTTCTGGGTCAGTCTCTCTGGGTCAGTGTCTCTGGGTCAGTCTCTCTGGGTCAGTCTCTCTGGGTCAGTGTCTAAGAGGGATTATAGCTGTGAGTCTCTCTGGGTTAGTGTTTCTGGGTCAGTCTCTCTGGGTCAGTCTCTCTGGGTTAAAAAAATCTTCATAGTCTGTGTAATTGGTTGTTGATAATTGCTCGACAATCATTTTCAGGTCTTGCCATAGATTTCCAAGTAGATTTAAGTTAAAACTGTAACTCAGCCACTCAGGAACATTCACTGTCTTCTTGGTAAGCAACTCCAGTGTATATTTGGCCTTGTGTTTTAAGTTATTGTCCTGTTGATAGGTGAATTCATCTCCCGGTGTCTGGTGGAAATCAGACTAAACTAGATTTTCCACTAGGATTTTGCCTGTGCTTAGCTCTATTCTGAAAAACTCCACAGTCCTTAACGATTACAAGCATACCCATAACATGACTCAGCCACCTCTATGCTTTAAAATATGGAGAGTGGTACTCAGTAATGTGATGTATTGGATTTGCCCCAAACATAACACTTTGTATTCAGGACAAAACGTTAATTGGTTTGCCACATTTTTTGCAGTATTACTTTAGTGCCTTGTTGCAAACAGGGTGCAATGTTTTGTAATATTTGTATTCTGTACAGGCTTCCTTCTTTTCACCCTGTCATTTAGGTTAGTATTATGGAGTAACTACAATGTTGTTGATCCATCCTCAGTTTTCTCCTATCACAGCCATTAAACTCTGTTTTAAAGTCACCATTGGTCTCATGGTGAAATCCCTGAGCTGTTTCCTTCCTCTCCGGCAACTGAGTTAGGAAGGACGCCTGTATCTTTGTAGTGACTGGGTGTATTGATACATCATCGAAATAGTGTTAATAATAACACCACACCATGCTCAAAAGGATAGTCAACTAGGTGCCCTTCTTTGCGAGACATTGGAAAACCTCCCTGGTCTTTGTGGTTAAATCTGTGTTAGAAATTCACTGCTTGACTGAGGGACCTTACAGATAATTGTATGTGTGGGGTACAGAGAGGCATGTCAAAGAAAGCATGTTAAACACTATTATTGTACACAGAGTCCATGCAACTTATTATATGACTTGTTAAGCACATTTTTACTCCTGAACTTATTCAGGCTTGTCATAACAAAGGGTTTGAATACTTATTGACTCAAGATATGTCAGCTTTTCATTTGTAATTAATTTGTAAACATTTTGAAAAACATAATTCCACTTTTACATTATTGCGGTATTGTGTGTAGGCCAGTGACAAATCATATACATTTAATAAATTTTTAATTCAGGCTGTAACAAAACATTTTGGAAAAAGTAAAGGGGTGTGAATACTTTCTGAAGACGCTGTAGGTATCTTGTATATTAGATCATCACTGTTTCCCAGGGAGTCCTGGTATCCATTAAAACAGAAACAAAATCTTGACATTTTTTACTAAATAAATAAATAAAACATAACAAAACATAATATAAACACATTACAGTTACACAAAGAGATTCACATGACATTAACAGCTTAATTAGCTCGGCAGCTGTTCTATATTCTAATGGATTCCATACATTCCTGCTGTTTGCTACTATGTCCGTGTCAGTCTACTAATCCTGTAATATACTAAAAGCATCATTAGAGGAGACGACTGGCCCACTTTACAGTCCTGGGCTTACCTTGAAGCTTTATGAAAAGACAGACAGGCAGCCATTGAAGTACAATCTAATCTAGAGAGAGCGAGAGAGAGAGAGAGAGAGGGAGAGAGAGGGAGAGAGAGAGAGAGAGAGAGAGAGAGAGAGAACGCAGGCCTGGTCTCTTCCTCTATTAACATGTTATACATGTGTTACTGTCGCTAGGTTTCCATCCAATTGACGACAGATTTTCATGGGAATATTCTAAAATCAGTGTAAAAACAAACAATATGGGCATTTTCCCACCAGAGATGTTTCCGTCAAATTGACTTGTTGCGGATAAAAGGCTGTGCGTGATGACGTAGTGCACATAAAAATAACTTTTACGGTTAAATGGGTTTCCATCGCATTTTCAACTTTACTGGTGTTTTTTTTTCTCACTAATTTGTTTTGTTGCATTATATAGTCTGGTATTGGCACGTGCACCCTAGCCAACAGCACTAGCTGCAGGCTCTTGGCTAGAACGCTCGTCTGGCCTATATGTTGAGATTATTATTATGGAAACAAATAGCAAGATTATTTTTATTTGTCAAACGGCAACCAATGATGGATTATCACCAGAATAAAACCCTGGATATTTATTGGAAAGGAGCATCAAGATCATCCCGCTCTTTTCTTTAAACGGTTTGCACTTTCTCCACCCTGTGAAGTTCATCACTTCTTTCCTCTGTAGTCTAATAAACTGCACGGTTTCCTGATGAGTCATAGTGGGAGGACCACACACACCATGTCATCGCGTGACTCCATGTTTACTTTGATATGATGGAGAGAGTAGAGACGGAGAAAGAGAGAGCAGATATAGAATATAGAAATAGAGGGAGAGGAGAGAGAGAGGAGAGGAGAGATATAATATAGAATTAGAGAGGGAGTAGAGGGAGAGGAGAGAGAGAGAGTAGAGACGGAGAAAGAGAGAGCAGAGATAGAAGTAGAGGGGGAGAGTAGAGGGAGAGGAGAGGAGACATAGATACATAAATGTGTTATTATGTGTTCAGTGTTTTTGCAACACAAACACAACACACACACACACACACACACACACACACACACACACACACACACACACACACACACACACACACACACACACACACACACACACACACACACACACACACACACACACACACACACACACACACATCAATAGAGACCTCTGCTTCTTCTTCTGTTACTGTGAGAGAAACTAAGGTACCGTAAACCTACCTAGCAGGAAGTAGCTATGTACAGATGTTATTGTGTATTGTTAGAGTGTAACGGCGGTATTATAACACACCTTGACATTTCTCCAGTTTGGACAGTCTCTCCTATCTCCAGAGCCAGACCATGGGTCACCGTCCTCGGAATGTACAGATCACTGTGGGAAAGACAGACAGAATGAGTTCTCAGTAAGAGACACCTGAAATGGTTCTTCAGCTGTAGCCATAGGAGAACCATTTTTTGTTCCAGGTAGAACCCTTTCCACAGACGGTTCTACGTGGAACCCAAAGGTCTTCAAAGGGTCTTCTTCTATGGTGACAGCCAGGAACCCTTTTAGGTTCGAGATAGCACCTTTTGTTTTTCTAAGAGTGTAGCAACAAAGGAAGAGTTACAAACTATATTTTAATTCTGCACTAGTTTAGTTGCCCACAGAAAAACGCTTGACCCTGTCTCACAGCAAGTGTAGAGGTTTGGTAGGTCTGTGTGACAGGGCATTGGATGTGACACTGACAGTCTGTTATCCTGTCATACAGTACCCTAGGCAAAACAA
>NW_019942741.1:5654-10320 GCF_002910315.2 Salvelinus sp. IW2-2015 | reverse complement strand
TGTGTGTGTGTGTGTGTGTGTGTGTGTGTGTGTGTGTGTGTGCGGACTTCCGCCGTTCTGCCATCCCTGTCCCCAAAACACAAGTCTACTTGGTGGTAATAGCGCTCACCACTAGTGGTACAGTGCATTCGGGAAGTTGTCAGACCCCTTGACTTTCCACATTTTGTTACATTACAGCCTAAAATGTGTTAAATAGTTTTTTTCTTCAACAATCTACAGTACACACAATACCCCATAATGACAAATCAAATGTTTTGTTGTTGAAATTTTAGCAAATTAAAAAAAAAAAATAATAATAGTGAAATATGACATTTACATAAGTATTCAGACCCTTTACTCAGTGCTTTATTGAAGCACCTTTGGCAGCGATTACAGCCCTGAGTCTTCTTGGGTATGACGCTACAAGCTTGGCACACCTGAATTTGGGGAGTTTCTCCCATTATTCTCTGCAGATCCTCTCAAGCTCTGTCAGGTTGGATGGGAGCGTCGCAGTACAGCTATTTTCAGGTCTCTCCAGAGATGTTCCATCGGGTTCAAGTCTGGGCTCTGGCTGGGCCACTCAAGGACATTCAGAGACTTGTCCTGAAGCCACTCCTGAGTTGTCTTGGCTGTGTGCTTGGGGTCGTTGTCCTGTTGGAAGGTGAACCTTCGCCCCAGTCTGAGGTCCTGAGCACTCTGGAGCAGGTTTTCATCAAGGATCTCTGTACTTTGCTCCGTTCATCTTTCCCTCAATCCTGACTAGTCTCCCAGTCCCTGCTGCTGAAAAACATCCCCACAGCATAATGCTGTCACCATAGAGATGGTGCCAGGTTTCCTCCAGACGTGACACTTGGCATTCAGGCCAGAGTTCAATCTTGGTTTCATCAGACCAGAGAATCTTGTTTAGAAGCAAGGCGACAATAGAGCGCTTTGAGGACAATACAGTGCCACTGACACGGCCCGCTACCAAAGACTGTGGGCTCCCCTTCTCTGTGTCCGACGTGAGTAAAACATTTAAACGTGTTGACCCTCGCAAGGCTGCCGGCCCAGACGGCATCCCCAGCCGCGTCCTCAGAGCATGCGCAGACCAGCTGGCTGGTGTGATTACGGACATATTCAATCAGTCCCTATCCCAGTCCGTTGTCCCCACATGCCTCAAGATGGCCACCATTGTTCCTGTTCCCAAGAAAGCTAAGGTAACTGAACTAAATGACTATCACCCCGTAGCACTCACTTCTGTCATCAAGAGATACTCTTAATGATCGGCTATGAAAAGCCAACTGACATTTACTCCTGAGGTGCTGACTTGCTGCACCCTCGAAACTACTGTGATTATTATTATTTGACCATGCTGGTCATTTATGAACATTTGAACATCTTGGCCATGTTCTGTTATAATCTCCACCCGGCACAGCCAGAAGAGGACTGGCCACCCCTCATAGCCTGGTTCCTCTCTAGGTTTCTTCCTAGGTTTTGGCCTTTCTAGGGAGTTTTTCCTAGCCACCGTGCTCCTACACCTGCATTGCTTGCTGTTTGTGGTTTTAGGCTGGGTTTCTGTACAAGCACTTTGAGATATCAGCTGATGTACGAAGGGCTATATAAATACATCTGATTTGATTTGATGAAGTGCTTTGAGAGACTAGTCAAGGATCATATCACCTCCACCCTACCTGACACCCTAGATCCACTTCAGTTTGCTTACCGCCCCAGTAGGTCCACAGATGATGCAATTGCCATCACACTGCACACTGCCCTAACCCATCAGGACAAGAGGAATACCTATGTAAGAATGCTGTTCATTGACTACAGCTCAGCATTCAACAAAATAGTACCCTCCAAACTCATCATTAAGCTGGAGGCCCTGGGTCTGAACCCCGCCCTGTGCAACTGGGTCCTGGACTTTCTGACAGGCCGCCCCCAGGTGGTGAAGGTAGGAAACAACATCTCCACCCCACTGGACCCTCAACACAGGGGCCCCACAAGGTGCGTTCTCAGCCCTCTCCTGTACTCCCTGTTCACCCACGACTTTGTGGCCATGCACGCCTCCAACTCATTCATCAAGTTTGCAGACGAGTAGTAGGCTTGATTACCAACAACGACAAGACGGCGAGGTCAGTACAGGTGCATCAAAGCGGGGACCGAGAGACTGAAAAACAGCTTCTATCTCAAAGCCATCAGATTGTTAAACAGTCATCACTAACATAGAGAGGCTGCTGCCAACATACAGAGTTGAAATCATTGGCCACTTTAATAAATGGAACACTAGTCACTTTAAGAATGTTTACATATCTCACATTACTCATCTCATATGTATATACTGTATCCTTCACTATCTATTCTTTACTATCTATTGCATCTTAGACGCTCAGTCACTGCTCATCCATATATTTTATGTTTATATATTCACATCCCATTCCTTTATTAGATTGTGTGTATTAGGTTTTATTGTGGACTTGTTAGATATTACCTGTTAGATACTGCTGCACTGTCGGATCTAGAAGCACAAGCATTTCGCTACACTCACAATAACATCTGCTAACCATGTGTATGTGACCAATAACATCTGCTAACCATGTGTATGTGACCAATAACATCTGCTAACCATGTGTATGTGACCAAATAACATCTGCTAACCATGTGTATGTGACAATAACATCTGCTAACCATGTGTATGTGACCAATTAACATCTGCTAACCATGTGTATGTGACCAATAACATCTGCTAACCATGTGTGTGTGCTCGACCAATAACAATCTGCTAACCAGGTGTATGTGATATAAATAATGGCTAACCATGTGTATGTGACCAATAACATCTGCTAACCATGTGTATGTGACCAATAACATCTGCTAACCATGTGTATGTGACCAATAACATTTGATTTGAAAACTAGACTATTGTCTTCAGTCAAAGAAAGAGGAGGACTGCCTCCACACTGCCATGTAATGGCTTGCTTTTATTCACCTTTCCATATTGTACACTGCAGTTAGTATCAAATCACTATTTGACATAAGTCTGAGAGTTAGGCTTTTTCAATGATGTGGTCTGAGGTGCTCTTTGCCATGATGTGCGTACTAGTCTAGACTTCAGTAAAATATTAGGGCTCCATACAGTACTCCAACTTCGACTTTCCCCTTGTTCACAGCAAATTCTCCAGTGTTAAAATAAAATTAAAATGAACACAGTGTTAAATCAACACTGAAAGTGTGGAGTCTGTGGACTCATATGCACAACGGAACAGCCAGCCTAATGTGACTTGCAGGCATGATTTGGCCTGTAAACCAGTAGTTTCAGGACATTATATTTCACTTTTCGGGAAAAAAAGGTTTAAATTTGATCCTAAAGGGGAACAAACTCTGTAATCGTACCCTGCAAGGTTTATACCTTTTTAGTTATAAGTTCCGTTTCCAGGAAACTTCCAATCAGGAATTCTGGAAAATCTGGGAATTTTTGGAAAGTTACCAGAATTTTGCAACCCTAGCTGCAAGTCACATTATGCTGGCTTGCAAAGTGATGTGTAATTCGTATTGGAATCCAGCCAGAGTTAAGATAACAGTTTACATTGTTAATAACCCGCAACCTGCATTCAGAATTTGTACCCCCTAAAGCAGGGGGAGGCAACTAGATTCAGCTGTAGGCTGTTTTTCATAGGAGAGGATGGTCAGGGGGCCGGAACATAATTATAATAATTTGTACGTTGAAAATTGACCACAACTAAGCCCAAAAGAGATTGCATTTGAAAATAACAATAATTTCATACCTTTTTTTTATTTGTGGGAAAACTTGGCAACAGATTTCCTTTTTTACATAAAAAAAATAAAACTTTTATACCTGAATTCCTTGGCCCAGTTTTTCAAAAGTTATCTGACTGGATTTCGACAATCTGATAGGACTAAATGTATATTTTTCAAAACTGAAAAAGTAGATTCTGATCGTCCGGATAGGGATAAGGATTTGGTAATCCAATCTGACCATTAATCAGGATTGTATTTGGTTTTTGAATTTTTGAAAACTCAAAGATCGTGATTAGGATAATTTTGATGCCAAACAACAGGATTATCTTGATCCCACTGGACGGGTGGATTCAGGGTGGATTTAGGGTGGATTCAGGGTGGATTTAGGGTGGATCCAGGATGGATTTAGGGTGGATCCAGGGTGGATTTAGGGTGGATCCAGGGTGGATTTAGGGTGGATTCAGGGTGGATTTAGGGTAGATTTAGGGTCGATTCAGGGTGGATTTAAAGAGGTGAATTGCACTACAACCAAAAAATGGCAATGTTAACTAAGGTGAGGAGGTTAAAGAAACGTTTTTACATCTGAAAACCAAAAGTTGATTATGTTAAATGGACTGTAGTATAAATATGTGATCAGTTGTTATATTGAGAAGTGTCAAATACATGCATCTACTTACTTCTAAGTGATATACAAGCTCAATTTTTTTTAAACAAGGTACCTTCAATGTTCCCCGGGAGCTGAAGACATGGATGTTGTTTAGGCAGCCCTCCACACCTCTCTGATTCAGAGGGTTAAATGAGGAAGACACATTTCAGTTGAATGCATTCAGTTGTACAACTGACTAGGTATCCCCACACATCCATTAGACCTTGGTATAGTACCACCGTGGCTGAGTTATAACCCCCATCCATTAGACCTTGGTATAGTACCACCGTGGCTGAGTTATAACCC
>NW_019942741.1:0-2328 GCF_002910315.2 Salvelinus sp. IW2-2015 | reverse complement strand
CTCTCTCTCCCTCTGCGCTCTCTGCTCTCTCTTTTCTCTGCTCTCTGCTCTGCTGCACTTTCTCTTTTCTCTGCCCTCTCTCTTTCTGCTCTCGTTCTATGCTCTCTCTCTTTCTGCCCTCTCTGCTCTCTCTTCTCTCTGCTCTCTCACTCCCTCTGCTCTCTCTTCTCTCTGTTCTCTGCTCTCTCGCTCTCTGCTCTCTCTGCTGCTCTCTCTTTTCTCTTCTCTTTCTGTTCTGCTCTACCCTCTCTCAGCTCTCTCAGCCTGCTCTCTTCTCTCTCAGCCTGCTCTCTCTCGCCCTCTCTCGCTCTTCTCTCTCAGCCTGCTCTCTCTCTGCTCTCTCTCTTTTCTCTGCTCTCTCTTCTCTGCTCTCATTTCCCTGCTCTCTGCTCTCTCTCTCTGATCTGCTCTCCCTCTCTCTGCTCTGCTCTCTTCTCTCTCTCTCTCACACTCTGTGCTCTCTGCTCTCTCTGCTCTCTCTCTCTGCTCTCTGCTCTCTTCTATCTCTCTCTCTTCCTCTCTCCCTCTCTCTGCTCTCTCTTTCTGCTCTCTCTCTCTCTCCCCCCAATCTCTCTCGCTTTTTATACCTTAACAGTGGTGCAGTTTGGACAATCACCACTTGATGGAAGTGATGAAAACATCACTGCATCGAGAGAGAGAGTCTAATATACTGATATACAGTGCATTCAGAAAGTATTCAGACCCCTTGACCTTTTACACATTTTGTCAGAGAGAGGGATGGTAGAGAGTCAGAACAGAGGGAAAGAGAGAGAGGGGGAGGGTAGAGAGTCAGAACAGAGGGAAAGAGAGAGAGAGGGAGGGTAGAGAGTCAGAACAGAGGGAAAGAGAGAGAGAGAGAGGGTAGAGAGTCAGAACAGAGGGAAAGAGAGAGAGAGAGGGTAGAAAGGGAGAGAGGTTAGTCAGCAGAAATTATTCAGGACGACGTTCTTCTTTAAATATACTTCTTTATTTCTCTCTTTCCCCACTGAGGAAGATAAAGGACACACACACACACACACACACACACACACACGTGTTTATATCACCTTCTGGGGACACCTGTTCTCACACCACATTCTGGGGACACCTGTTCTCACACCACATTCTGGGGACACCTGTTCTCACACCACATTCTGTGGACAATCTGTTCTCACACACCTTCTGGGGACACCTGTTCTCACACCACATTCTGGGGACACTCTTTCTTACACCTTCTGACTTTTCTGGGGACACCTGTTCTCAACCACAATTCTGGGACACCTGTTCTCACAACCACATTCTGGGAACACCTGTTCTCACACCACATTCTGGGGACACCTGTTCTCACACCAACATTTCTGCGGAACACCACTTTCCTGACAACCTGGAGACAAGATGAAAACATCAAAACAAATCTTAAACAACATCTATAATAAATACACCTCTTTAATGTAACTGATTCATTGAAATTCAGGGTAGATGACATTGTGGGGACTGGGAAGGTGATCAATGTGGGGACACACAAGAGGAAACTCCTTATTTGGCTGTCAACCAGGAAGTCCCCATCTGGGGACCAAGTTCCGACCAACTAGTACCATCTGGGGATCAATAGTGTCGGCTGTTGTTTAGGAGCACAAGGGGAAGATGGATTCTAATCTAGATCATTTGAATGGCCTTTCAGCATATCAGAACGACTAGAGAAGGATCTAATCTAGATCAGTTTGAATGGCCTTTCAGCATATCAGAACCCACTAGAGAATGGATTCTAATCTAGATCAGTTTGAATGGCCTTTCAGCATATCAGAACCCACTAGAGAATGGATTCTAATCTAGATCACGTTTGAATTGTCTTCACATATCAGAACCACTAGAGAATGGATTCTAATCTAGATCAGTTTGAATGGCCTTTCCAGCATATCAGAACCACTAGAAATGGATTCTAATCTAGATCAGTTTGAAATGGTTCTTTCAGCATATCAACCCACTAGAGAATGGATTCTAATCTAGATCAGTTTGAATGGCCTTTCAGTATATCAGAACCACTAGAAATGGATTCTAATCTAGATCCAGTTTGAATGGTCTTTCAGCATATCAGAACCACTAGAGAATGGATTCTAATCTAGATCAGTTTGAATGCCTTTCAGCATATCAGAACCACTAGAGAATGGATTCTAATGTAGATCAGTTTGAATGGTCTTTCAGCAATATCAGAAACCACTAGAGAATGGATTCTAATCTAGATT
Organism: Salvelinus sp. IW2-2015; assembly: GCF_002910315.2. Classification (NCBI taxonomy): domain Eukaryota; kingdom Metazoa; phylum Chordata; class Actinopteri; order Salmoniformes; family Salmonidae; genus Salvelinus; species Salvelinus sp. IW2-2015. Next base: position 106 of record NW_019942741.1, on the reverse strand, counting down.
CAGTTTGAATGGTCTTTCAGCATATCAGAACACTAGAGAATGGATTCTAATCTAGATCAGTTTGAATGGCCTTTCAGCATATCAGAACCACTAGAGAATGGTACCG
>NW_019942740.1:326049-336433 GCF_002910315.2 Salvelinus sp. IW2-2015 | reverse complement strand
TCAAGTCTCCCAAACTGGCACCCTATTCGCCTATATAAGTGCACTACTGTTGACCAGGGTCCCATAGGGTAGTGCACTACTGTTGACAAGGGCCCATAGGGTAGTGCAACTAACTGTTGAGCAGGGCCCATAGGGTAGTGTACTATTTGTTGATCAGGGCTCATAGGGTAGTGCAACTACTTTTGACCAGGGCCCATAGGGGTAGTGCACTACTATTTGAACCAGGGCCCATAGGGGTAGTGTACTACTGTAGACCAGGGCCTATAGGGTAGTGTAGCTACTGTTGACCAGGACCCATAGGGTAGTGTACTACTGTTGACAAGCGGCCCGCATAGGGTAGTGTATTACTTTGACAAGGGCGCATTAGGGTAGTGTACTTACTGTAGACCAGGGCCCTATAGGGTAGTGCCGCTACTGTTGACCAGGACGCCATTAGGGGTAAGCAATTTGGAACCACTTATTTCAACTGCATATTTGTATCCACAACACAGACCCCACTGTTATGTAGCTCTGCCTTTCTGCTCTCTGATGATGAGCTGCAGAGCAAAACAATTAATACCCACTGTCTTTGTCAAAGACTTCTATTCCAGACAGTAAAGACATGAATAAACATCTTGACGCTGGAACAGCCCATGAAGTCGTAGCACACAAAGGGGAAGAGGGTCGCTAGCTGGAGGGATGTTAGATGGTTCTGTTGAGGGAGGGAGGGAGGGTGGGAGGGAGAGAGAGAGAGAGAGAGAGAGAGAGAGAGAGAGAGAGAGAGAGAGAGCAAGAGAGAGAAGAGAGAAGAGAGAGAGAGGCTTCTATCAGTACAGCACAAGGCATAGAAGAGGAGCTCAATTAAATTTGTAAAGAGAAAATGTGCATCAAACAGTCACCTCTCGCTTTAACATAAGGTTTTAGCCTGGGGGCTGGCAAAAACCAGCTAGTGCTTGCATCCCATGGCAACCATATTCCTAGTGTAGTGCACGCTACTTTTGACCAAGAGCTTTTGTCAGAAGTAGTGCACTACATAGGGAATAGGGTGCAAGACAGTAAATTTGAGTATAATGCTCCTTCTCCACGGGGAGTGGATCTGCAGAGTCATGAAGAAACCCCTGCTTGTTACGTTGTACACTAGACACATAAAAAACAACTATTCCCTTTTCCTCCTCTTATAACTGAGAACACTTAGAGAACACAAAGCCTCCGTGTTGAACTGAGAGAGGGAAGACGCAACACACAACACACACACACACACACACACGCACGCACGCACGCACGCACCACGAAACACAAACGCACACACACACACACACACACACACACACACAACACACACACAACACACACACCAGCACACACGACACAACACACACACAAACACACACACCACACAACACCACACACACACACACACACACACACACACACACACACACCACACACACCCACACCACTCAAAATTTACATTTACATTTAAGTCATTTAAGCAGTCATTAGGCAGACGCTCTTATCCAGAGCGACTTACAAATTGGTGCATTCACCTTATACATCCAGTGGAACCAGCCACTTTAGCAATTAGTGCATCTAAATTTTTAAGGGGGGGGGGTGAGAAGGATTATTTATCCTTCCTAGTATTCCTTAAAAGAAGGTGGGGTTTCCAGGTGTCTCCGGAAGGTGGTGATTGACTCCGCTGTCCTACCCACACACACACACCACACACAACACGCACATGTTACAGCACATACATCGCATAGCAGTTATCAAAAAGTTTTTGAGCACATGGCTGCTACTCATTCAGGGTTTTTCCTTTATTTTTACTATTTTCTACATTGTAGAATAATAGTAATGAACATCCAAAACTATGAAATAACACATATGGAATCATGTAGTTACCAAATAAAATATATATTTTAAGTATTTGAGGTTCTTCAAAGTAGCTCAACCTTTGCCTGATGACAGCTTTGCACACTCTTGGCATTCTCTGAACCAGCATTCATGAGTAGTCACTGGAATGGCATTTTAAATTAACAGGTGTGCCTTGTTAAAGTTTTATATTTGTGGAAGTTTCTTTTCCTTCTTAATGCGTTTGAGCCAATCTGTTGTGGTTTGTGAAAGGTAGGGGTGGTAATGCAGAAGATAGCGCTATTTGGTCCAATACCAAGTCCACATTATGGAACAAGAACAGCTCAAATAAGCAAAAGAGAAATGACAGTCCAATCATTAACTTTATAAACATGAAAGTCAGTTAATTCCGAAAATTTCAGGAACTTTGGAAAGTTTCTTAAACGTGCAGTCGCTAAAAACCATTAAGCGCTATGATGAAACTGGCTCTCATGAGGACCGCCACAGGAAACGAAAGACCCCAGAAGTTACCCCTGCCAGAGGACAACGTTTCCTTAGAGTTTACCAGCGCTCAGAAATTAACAGCCCAAATAAATGCTTCAGAGTTCAAAAGTTAACAGACCACTCTCACATCAACTGTTTCAGAGGATACTGGGTGATATCAAGGCCTTCATGGTCGAAATTGGTGCAACAAACCACTAGCTAAAGGACTTGCCCTAGGGCCAATAAACACCGAAGCAATGGACATTAGACGGGTGGGAAAATCTGTCCTGTTGGTCTAATGAAGGTCCAATGTGAGATTTTTGCTTCGCAACCGCTGTGTCTTTGTGAGACACAGAGTGGTGAACGGAATGATCTCCGCATGGTTACGTTATAGTTCCACCGTGAAGCATGGAGGCGAGGGTGTGATGGTGTTGGGGTGCTTTGCCGTTGTCACTGATTTTAAAAATGTGTTATTCTACAATGTAGAAAAATAGTAAAATAAGAGAAAAACTTGAATGAGTAGGTGTTGTCCAAACTGGTACTTACAGTACCATATAGATGAATACAGAGACAAGAGGGCAGAGAGAGACTACAGAGCGACAGAGATACTACAGTTGGACTTACGAGAGACCTACAGAGAGGGTAGTGAGAACGCTACAGAGACACTAAAGAGAGACCTACAAATGATAGCGAGAGACTAACAGTAGATTATACTGAGAGACTACAGAGAGACTACAAGAGAGATTGTGAGAAACTCAGGAGAGATATCGAGAAACTACAGAGAGATAGCTAAGAACTACAGAGTAGATAGTGGAGAAACCACAGAGAGATAGCGAGAAACTACAGAGAGATCAGGCGAGAACACTACAGAGAGATAGTGAGAAACTTACGAGAGATAGTGAGAACTACACAGAGATAGAGAGAAACCACATGAAAGATAAGCGAGAAACCACAGAGAGATACCTATAAAACTAGCAGGGTAGATAGTGAGAGCTACAGAGAGATCAGCGAGAGACTACTGAGGTAGTGAAGAACTACTGAGGGATAGCAACCAGACTGCAGAAGAGACTACAGAAGATGGCTCAAATGATGAGTGAGGAGACTAACATAGAGAGATAGCAAGAGAACTACAGTGAAATAGTGAGAAGACTAACAGACAGACTTACAGATTGATAGCGAGAAGACTACAGAGAGACGCACAGAGAGACACAGAGAGACAACAGAGAGACACAGAGAGAGAAAGAAGACACACGAGAGCAGACCAACGAGAGACTACACGAGATGAGAAGAAAGAGCAAGAGAGAGAGAAAGTGGAGAGATGATGAAGAGACATGAGGGAGACAGAGACTGTACAGAGAGAAGAGAGCGAGAAACACACACAGCATCACACCCAACACAACGCACCACGCACATGCCACACGCAACACGCACGTAACGAACATTCACACACACACCACACAACGCACACACACACACACACACACACCACACCGCCACACACACCACACACACAACACACACCACTAATCACACACAGCACACACAAACACAACACACACACACACACACACGACACCACACACACAGCCAACACACACACACACACACACAGGGAGCAGTTGTTTAACGTAAGAGTGTGGATGTAAAATCTGCCCATCATGTTCCTGTCACAGAATGTTGATGCTTGTTTCTGTTGAGAAAACGTTCTGCACTACCAGGACAGAGACAAGATGGTGGACCCTGCTTTAGCTACTGGAACTGATGTCTTAAAACTTAAGTTTTCCAAAGTGTATATTCAGAGGACAGAGGGCTAATAGCGTCTTGACTTGGTACTTGAAGTAAATATATTAGAGGAGAACATTACCTGTAATTTAACAGTAATATCATTGTCAGTGAAATATATCAAACCTCTTTAAACTTTCTCTCTGGGTTGTTTTTGTCTCTGTGTGTTCTGTTGCTATGTGTGTTTCTGTCCTGTGTGTTTCCTGTCCTCTGTGTGTTTCTGTTCTCTGTGTGTTTCTGTCTCTGTGTGGGTCTGTCTCTGTGTGTGTCTGTCTCTGTGTGTTTCTGTCTCTGTGGTGTGTCTGTCTTGTGGTGTTTCTGTCTCTGTGTTGGTCTGTCTCTGTGTGTGTCCTGTCTCTGTGTGGTGTCTGTCTCTGTGTGTTTCTGTCTCTGTGTGTTTCTGTCTCTGTGTGTGTCTGTCTCTGTGTGTGGTCTGGTCTCTGTGTGTTTCTGTCCTCTGTGTGTGGTCTGTCTCCTCTGTGTGTTTCTGTCCTCTGTGTGGTGTCTGTCTCTGTGTGTGTCCATGTCTCTGTGTTGTGTCTGTCTCTGTGTGGTCCTGTCCTCTGTGTGTTTCTGTCTCTGTGTGGGTCTGTCTCTGTGTGTGGTCTGTCCTCTGTGTGTTTCTGTCTCTTGTGTTGTGGTCTGGTCTCTGTGTGTGTCTGTCTCTGTGGTGTGTCCTGTCTCTGTGTGTGTCTGTCTCTGTGGTTTCTGTCTTCTGTGTGTTTCTGTCTCTGTTGTGTGTTTCTGTCTCTGTGGTGTTTTCTGTCTCTTGTGTTTTCTGATCTGTGTGTGCGTTCTGTCTTGGTCCTGTCTTCTGTGTGGTGTTTCTGGTCTGCTTGTGTGTGTCTGTCTCCTGTGTGGTGTCTGTCTCTGTGTGTGTCTGTTCGTGTGTGTGTCTGTCTCTGTGTGTGTCTGTCTCTGTGTTGTTTCTGTCTCGTGTGTTTCTGTTCTCTGTGTGTCGCTGTCTGCTGTTGTGTCTGTCTCTGTGTGTTTCTGTCTCTGTGGTGTGTCCTGTTCTGTGTGTGTCTGTCCTGTGTTGGTGTCGTTGGTCTCTGTGTGTGTGTCCGTCTCTGTGTGTGCGTCTCCTGTGCTTTTCGTGTTCTCTGTCTTGTGTGTCGCTGTCTCTGTGTGTTACCTGTCTCTGTGTGTTTCCTCTGTCTCTGTGTGTTTCTGTCTCTGGGTGTGTGTCTGTCTCTGTGGTGTTTTTCTGCTGTGTGTTTTCGATCTCGTGTGTGTTTTTTCTGTCTCTGTGTGTTTCTTCATATCTGTGTGTTTCTGTCTCTGTGTGTTTCTGTCTCTGTGTGTTTCTTGTCTCTGTGTGTGTGGTCTGTCTCTGTGTGTTTTCTGTCTCTGTGTGTTTCTTCCTCGTCTCTGTGTGTGTTGTCTCTGTGTGTTTCTGTCTCTGTGTGTTTTTCTCTCTCTGTGTGGTTTCTGGCTCTTGTGTGTTTTCTCTCTGTGTGTTTCCTGTCTCTGTGGTGTTTTCTGTCTCTGTGTGTGTCCTGTTCTCTGTGTGTTTCTGTCTCTGTGTGTTTCTTCTGTCTCTGTGTGTTTCTGTCTCTGTGGTGTGTCTGTCTCTGTGTCTGCTTGTGTGTTTCTGTTCCTGTGTGTGTTTGTCTTGTGGTATCTGTCTGTGTGTTTCCTGGTTTGTGTGTCTTCGGTCTCTGTTGTGTTTGTCTTTGTTTGCTGGTCTCTGTGTGTTGTGTCTCGTGTTTGATTTGCAGATGCTCTCTCTATTCCTCATGTTGTTGTTGTCTGTCTCCTGTGTGTGTTTCGCTCCGTTGTTGCAGAGATGATTTGAGCCCTCTCGCTCCAGACTGAAAATGTGTCAATCTTAGCGGCGGAAATGTTCCGCAGAGACCTTGTTCACATGTCATCTTCTGTCTCGCTCTAACCCAAACAGTTACTCAACGTTCACATTTACTTTCAGTCCACAACTAACGGAAAACAAAAATGGATCATTTTTGTTTTTATAATTTTCCGACACATGTCCTATCTGTTCACATATTGCTCTGCCCGACCTCCGGGATGCAGTTATTGAAGAGAGAGGTCCTTGTCGTTGGCAGGCAGTGTTGCTTTAAAAAATGGAGCATATTGGTACTTATGATCTCTCCAGCATCTAAGTAATGGTTAGCACATAAGTACGCGCCCCCCCCCCCCACACAACACACACACAACAAACAGACCAAACGGAGAAAACACATATCAAAAAGAGTGGTGATTATAATCTAGGATGTCTGTAACTTGGTGATGCAACATTGAACCAACGCTGTTCAGAAAGCCTGCTGTGCTCTACAGAAGCACAGGCCCAACTACAACACTGAATCCAAGAGATCCTCTCCTCATCCCCCTCTCCTTTCTCATCCCCCTCTCCTCTCCTCATCCGCCTTTTCTCTCTTATTCTCCATCCTCTCCTCATCCTCCTCTCCTCCCTCCTCCTCTCCTCACCTCCTCTCCTCATCCCCTCTCTCTGCCTCACCCCCTCTCTCTCCTCCTCCCCACCCTCTCCCTCACCCTCTCCTCTCCTCTCCCTCGCCCCTCCTCTCTTCTCCCTCCTCTACTTTTCCCTTTTTCTTCTCCTCTCCTGTCTCTTATCTATTGTGCCACGGCCTTGAATTTCAGCCTGTTACAGGTGGGATAGATGCGGTAAAAGAGGTCTATCGAACCTCGACCAAAAAACCAAATGGGAAATTGCACGGAAACGCGTGGGGGAAGGGCTGTGGGGGAAAGAATTCTGGAAATGTCCTCACTGCCCCCACAAATTGGCCCTAACATTTAAACCTACCTGGTTTATATGTGTACTCCAATGCTATGTTGAAGGTAAACAATTGGAGTATAACATGCTGTATGGATGTCAACACAAATGGAAAAAGAGGTTCAGGGAAATAAATTTACAGTGAATTACACAATTCTGTGTTGTGGATATGAAATAGTCAAATATAAAGCTGTAAACAGTGAAGTACAACAAGTATCCCTCATTACTGTTAATTGTCAACACTACAGCTAATCAAACACATATTTCAACTTAGGCAAAACAAACGGTCAGTCGTCAGTAACACAGATGAGAAGGTGCGAACATAAAATCACATTTTAAAAGTGCAATGTTTTGTTCTGTGATCAACAAGTCATACAGTATCTGTTTATCATTGCAACGACACACCAGTATTTTAATGTTATTGACCAGGCGTATTCAATCCTGAGGTCCGGAGCCTTCTGGTTCACTGTTCTACCTGATAATTCATTTCACACACCTGGTGTCCCAGGTCTAAATCAGACCCGGATTATAGATGAACAATGAAAAAACACAGTGGAACTGGCTTTGAGGTCCAGAGTTGAGTTTGAGAGTCATAGAATATTGGCCTGTTCCATGATGTCATAACAGAACAGAACAGAGACCTTAATAACCCATACCTGGCATGTTCCATGATGTCATAACAGAACAGAATAGAGACCTTAATAACCTATACCTGGCATGTTCCATGATGTCATAACAGAACAGAGACCTTATAACCCATACCTGGCATGTTCCATGATGTCATAACAGAACAGAGACCTTAATAACCTATACCTGGCATGTTCATGATGTCATAACAGAACAGCAGACGCTTAATAACCCATACCTGGCATGTTCCATGATGTCATAACTGAACAGAACAGTATAGAGACCTTAATAACCCATACCTGGCTGTTCCATGCTGTCATAAAACAGAACAGAGACTTAATAACCATACCTGGCATGTTCATGATGTCATAACAGAACAGAGACCTTAATAACCCATACCTGGCATGTTCCATGATGTCAATAAAAAACAGAATAGAGACCTTAATAACCATACCTGGCATGTTCCATGATGTCATAACAGAACAGAATAGAGACCTTAATAACCCATACCTGGCATGTTCCATGATGTCATAACATAACAGAACAGAGACCTTAACCCATACCTGGCATGTTCCATGATGTCATAACAGAACAGAGACCTTAATAACCCATACCTGGCATGTTCCATGGTGTCATACAGAACAGATAGAGACCTTAATAACCCATACCTGGCCATGTTCCATGATGTCATAACAGAACAGAATAGAGACCTTAATAACCCATACCTGGCATGTTCCATGATGTCATAACATAAGCAGAAAGAGACCTTAATAACCCATACCTGGCATGTTCCATGATGTCATAACAGAACAGAATAGAGACCTTAATAACCCATACCTGGCATGTTCCATGATGTCATAACAGAACAGAATAGAGACCTTAATAACCCATACCTGGCGTGTTCCATGATGTCATAACAGAACAGAATAGAGACCGTAATAACCCATACCTGGCCTGTTCCATGGTGTCATAACAGAACAGAATAGAGACTTTATGAATAAATACCTGGCCTGTTCCATGCTGTCCTAATAGAGAGTTTATTAACCCATACCTGGCCTGTTCCATGTTGTCCTTGCCCAAGTATATGATCCAGTAGAAGAGGTTGAAGAGTGCGAAGGCCAGGGGGAACATGATGCGGGAGTACTGGTCTATTGGGCTGGTGCCAGCCAGCGCTGGGATGGGGGGCACAGCTGAACCCTGCTGCAGGAAGATGGGCACCGAGGGGCCAGTGTCCATCTCACTCTGGGATATGGAGTTATACCTCTTCTTCAGGCCCCCTCTCTCTGAGAGGGGCTGTGGGAACAGGGTGGGGTGATGGTGAAGGGTTAGGGGTGGAGGGTAGGGGTGGACATAGAGGAGGGTTGGGGTGGCACTAGAAGGGGTAGAGGAGGGTGGGGTGGAGGCGGGGTGGAGGTAGGGAGGGTGGGTGGGGTGGAGGTGCGGAAGTCGAGGGAGGGTTGGAGGGAGTAGGGGTGGATGGTAGAGGAGGTGGGGTGGGGTGATGGTGAGGGGTGAGAGGTAAGGGTGATGTGTAGAGAGGGGTGGAGGTAGGATGTAGAGGAGGGGTGGGGAGGGTGGAGGAGGGGTGGAGGTAGGGGAGAGAGGAGGTGTGTGGTTCGGAGGGTTGGGTGGAGTAGAGGAGGGGTGGAGGGTAGGGGGATGTAGAGAGGTGGAGGAGAGGGAGGTAGGGGGGTGGATGCTAGAGGAGGGGTGAAGAGGTGAAGGAGGGTTAGGGGTGGAGTAGAGGAGGGTGTGTGAGGAGGGTGGTGGTAGGGTGGATGAGAGGAGGGGTGGGAGTTAGGCGAGTGGAGAAGAGAGGAAGGGGTTAGGGAGTGTAGAGAGGGTGTTGGGGTGGTGGATGAGGGTGGAATTGCGGTGAGTAGAGGAGGTGGATGTAGAGAGGGGTGGATGAGTAGAGGGTGGGGTGGGATGTGATAGAGGAGGGGTGAGGGTTGGTGGAGAGATGGGGTGGATGTTAGAGGAGGGGGAGTTTGGGGAGAGAGGAGGGTATGGGGGGGTGGGGTTGGCTGGTGGGAGAGAGGAGGGTGGAGGTGGGTAGGGGTGGAGGTAGAGGAGGGAGGGTGGGGAGGGTTGGGAGGTAGAGTGAGGGAGGGTGGAGGAGGGGTGGGAGGAGGGGTGGGGGTGGAGGTAGAGGAGGGGTGGAGGTAGAGGAGGGGTGGAGGTAGAGGATTAAAGAGAACAGACAACAGGGATCATTAATGTGGTAGAATTCCCTTTCTAGAAGATCTACCATGGAATCATGGAGTAATAGTGACATAACGATATGATCAGAGGAATAGTGACATAATGATATGATCAGAGGAAAAGTGACATAACGATATGATCAGAGGAAAAGTGACATAAAGATATGATCAGAGGAATAGTGACATAAAGATATMATCAGAGGAATAGRGAAATAACGATATGATCAGAGGAATAGTGGCATAAAGATATGATCAGAGGAATAGTGAAATAACGATATGATCAGAGGATTAGAAGTAGAGAACATATATAAATATATGTGTACAGTCGTGGCCAAAAGTTTTGAGAATGACACAAATATACATTTTCACAATGTCTGCTGCCTCAGTTTGTATGATAGCAATTTGCATAAACTCCAGAATGTTATGAAGAGTGATCAGATGAATTGCAAAGTCCCTCTTTGCCATGCAAATGAACTGAATCCCCAAAAACATGTCCACTGRATTTCAGCCCTGCCACAAAAGGAACAGCTGACATCATGTCAGTGATTCTCTCGTTAACACAGGTGTGAGTGTTGACGGGGACAAGGCTGGWGATCACTCAGTCATGCTGATTGAGTTCGAATAACAGACTGGAAGCTTCAAAAGGAGGGTGGTGCTTGGAATCATTGTTCTTCCTCTGTCAACAATGGTTCCTTGTAAGGAAACACGT
>NW_019942740.1:319872-325759 GCF_002910315.2 Salvelinus sp. IW2-2015 | reverse complement strand
TCTGATGAATCCCCTTTCCGATTGTTTGGGGCATCCGTAAAAAAGCTTGTCCGGAGAAGACAAGGTGAGTGCTACCATCAGTCCTGTGTCATGCCAACAGTAAAGCATCCTGAGACCATTCATGTGTGGGGTTTCTTCTCAGCCAAGGGAGTGGGCTCACTCACAATTTTGCCTAAGAACACAGTCATGAATAAAGAATGGTACCAACACATCCTCCGAGAGCAACTTCTCCCAACCATCCAGGAACAGCTTGGTGATGAACAATGCCTTTTCCAGCATGATGGAGCACCTTGCAATAAGGCAAAAGTGCTAACTAAGTGGCTCGGGGAACAAAACATCAACATTTTGGGTCCATGGCCAGGAAACTCCCCAGAACTTAATCCCATTCCTCAGAGGCGGGTGGACAAACAAAAACTCACAAATTCTGACAAACTCCAAGCATTGATTATGCAAGAATGGGCTGCCATCAGTCAGGATGTGGCCCAGAAGTTAATTGACAGCATGCCAGGGTGGATTGCAGAGGTCTTGAAAAAGAAGGGTCAACACTGCAAATATTGACTCTTCGCATCAACTTCATGTAATTGTCAATAAAAGCCTTTGACACTTATGAGAAGCTTGTAATTATACTTCAGTATTCCATAGTAACATCTGACAAAAATATCTAAAGACACTGAAGCAGCAGACTTTGTGAAAATAAATATTTGTGTCATTCTCAAAACTTTTGGCCACAACTGTACACTCCTATAGTATGATGCTGCAGGTAATATGTATGTATACTCGTGGTCTCTCTCTCTCAACATTATTCAACACTACACAACAGTACATGCCATTGCCAATTGTTTGTATATTACGCAGCAGGTAGTCAGTGTGTCTAAGCTCCTACTTGTGTTTTGTTCATTGTCACACTCGGGGTTATTTAGAAACATCTAAACATGAGTCTACCACTACTAAGACGTGAGCCAGCTCTCGCAGGACGCCAATTTACCATGCACAGTGGCTTACTGGATTAGCATATAGCATATAACATATAACATATATAATATAGCATATAGCATATAGCATATATACATTTGCATATAACAAATAGAATATAGCATAAAGCATAAAGCATATAACATATAACATATATAATATAGCAAATAGCATATAACATATAGCAATTTTTATCACCATCTTATAAGCATGCCACCCCGCCTATAACAGTATTATAACATTGTACTAGCAACCTCCAATATAGCTACTGTCAACATTATAGAATATAGCATATCCCCATATCAACACAAAACCTCACCTAGAATTATAGCACCTATAGATTCGTAACATTCTGAACCCCCTATTATTGCACCTCACCTAGCATATAACATAACATAAAACATATCACAATCCTCTACCTCTAAATAAGCATATACACTCTACTATTCCATATATTAATAATAGCACTATAACCACAATCACTTATAACCGATTAGCATATTCCAGTATAAGCCACGGCGATAGAACATACCCTCACTCCACACTTCTCGCACCCTTGACATCACAGTAGTGTAACTCATACTAACTATTAATAACCTCCACCCTCATAGCCATTACCACTCAAGCACTGTATAACCATTTACTAGAATTACAAGCATCATAACATACAGTAACCATACTCATAACCTCGCCCACACCCACTATAGCCACGCCCATAAACAGTACCAACGCCCCTATCCTAGCATACTATATAGCATATACATTTACATTTAAGTCATTTAGCAGACGCTCTTATCCAGAGCGACTTACAAATTGGAAAGTTCTACAATATTCATCCTGGTCCCCTGGGGAATGAACCCACAACCCTGGCGTTGCAAGCGCCATGCTCTACCAACTGAGCCACACGGGACTAGAATATATCGCAAACCCCATATTAGCATCACTCAACACGTATCAACACTCCCACAGCAATATAGCACATAGGCGCTATAAGCACTATAGCACTATAAACACCTATAGCACCCTCCCTCCATTCGCGTACCTCCACCCCCTTATCCAACATATCATAACATCAGCATATGGCACTTACCTCTATCAGAAAATCCTAGCACATATCAACGAATCTTAAATAGCATGCCCCTTAACATCTTCTAACAATACCGCCACACCCCCACTTATAGCATAACATACAACACTACTAGAACCCTCCTCTAACTCACTAGTGCCACAACTCATGCAACTTCTACCTCCACTATAGACCATCGCCCCAATCCACTCCAATCTAACCTCCACCTCACTCAGTGCCCTATCAACCACATCTAGCTCATATAGAATATAGTCAAATACCTATACACACAATCATAGATTATAGCACATAGAACTATAGCATCTGTTAACACCCTATAAACATATAAAGCCCATCTCCTCTAAACCTTATAGACCACAACTAGAACCACCACCTTCCTACTCCAACCCTTCCTCACCCTCAAGCCCCACACCTGCTAACACATCTATTAAACAAACACTCCCACTACCTAGAATCCTCACCGTACTAACAAAACCACTATACGAAAACCCCGCCTCAACCGCCTCACTAACGCACTATATACACCAACTCCTATCACCCCCTAATAACATACTCGACCATTCCACTATTAGCATCAACATTTCTAAAACCTCCTAACCCCTTCTATTAACTCCCAAGCCTATACGAAATACTTCTCTCACCAATATCAACGAACTCTATAGCATAACATATAACATATAGAATATAGCACATAGAATATAGCATATAGCATATAACATATAGAATATAGCATATAGCTAGCTAGCTACCTCCACAAAGATATAAGAGCATGACAACTGTGTGCATCACTATGTAATGTGTGGTGTTCTGTAGTTGAATGGGGAGAGTCTTAGTGATGGTGTTCTGTAGTTGAACGAGAGAGCCATCCTTGGTGAATACTGCTTGTTAAAGTTACAGCTGCATACTGTAAACCCCCTAGCTACCAACCCAAACGATGTCTGTGTCTGTGAATGTGTGTGTGTCCATTCACCCATCCATCCATCCATCCATCCATCCATCCATCCATCCATCCATCCATCCATCCATCCTCCTTCCAGTAAATGACTTACAGATGAAGCACTCTTATCCTCCTCCTCCTCATCATAACTTGCTTCAGCCAGGATATCCAGTTTGTTCTGCCTGGCGTTCCTCTTCTTCAGTCTGTTGGCCTCAAGCGTGGCCAAGTAGTTGACGGCGGCGAACTCGATGAGCGCGGACGCCACAAATGCAAAACACACGGCGATGAACCAGTCCATGGCTGTAGCGTAGGACACCTTGGGCAGAGACTGACGCGCGCTGATGCTGAGGGTTGTCATGGTGAGGACTGTGGTGATGCCTGTTGGTTGTTAGGATAGGGGGAGATGGAGACCATAGAAACAGAATTAGAACGCTATTATCATATCTGTGTGGTTGAGGCAGGGTTCTAATTACACATTGTCATTCTGGGATGCCCTGATAAATTATAGTATGGGTTAAAGATTCAATGGTAGGTACCCCAAGACAGGGCTTGGGGCTTCCTCATAACACATTTTGGGCACCCCCCATACATCATCTCTAGAATGTAACTTGGGGTACCTTCATAACCATTAAATATATGATTCTTTCATCTATCCCATCATTTTCAGGGCATCCCAAATGTGTTATTGTAGTGTCCAGCTCCCCCGGACTACCTCCTGTTGTGTTATTGTAGTGTCCAGCTCCCCCGGACTACCTCCTGTTGTGTTATTATAGTGTCCAGCTCCCCTGGACTACCTCCTGTTGTGTTATTGTAGTGTCCAGCTCCCCCGGACTACCTCCTGTTGTGTTATTGTAGTGTCCAGCTCCCACTGGACTACCTCCTGTTGTGTTATTGGAGTGCCCAGCTTCCCCCGGACTACCTCCTGTTGTGGTTATTGTAGTGTCCAGCTCCCCTTGGACTACCTCCTGTTGTGTTATGTGGAGGTGTCCAGCTCCCCTGGACTACCTCCTGTTGTGTTATTGGAGTGTCCAGCTCCCCCGGACTACCTCCTGTTGTGTTATTGGAGTGTCCAGGTCCCACAGACTACCTCATGTAATTAAGGATTGTGTGATGAGACTAGGTTAAATGGGGTCAACAGGATACACTCTAATTCATTTTTTTAACGTAGCAAACGTTGACGTGATGTCACATTTTTTTTGGGGGGGGGGGTATTTTATTTTCTCCCCGGTCCCTAAATGTCTTCATTGTATTTTCTCCCCGGTCCCTAAATGTCTTTGCTCCAGGAAAGATGACAGAGAAAAGTTTACCGATGTCAACTAGATTGAAACATTCATTCTATCGATCTATGACATTATTCTGTTGCGCATTGGTTTATTTAGTCTTCTAGGTTGTCACGAACGCTTGAATGATGGTCGGACCAAGGCGCAGCGTATGTAGAGTTCCACATATTTATTAAAGAATAAAGTGAAACTTTAGCAAAGACAAAACAAATAAAGAATAAACGAAACGTGACTAACAATGCAGTGCTAACAGGCAACTAAACATAAACAATATCCCATAACCCACAGGTGGAAAAAATGCTCCTTAAGTATGATCCCCAATTAGAGACAACGATAGCCAGCTGCCTCTAATTGGGGATCATACAAATCACCAACATAGAAAATAAACCTAGAACCCCACATAGAAAATATAAACTAGAACAACCCCCCAGTCACGCCCTGACCTACTCTACCATAGAAAATAAAAGCTTTCTATGGTCAGGACGTGACATAGATGTAACGATTGTCGTCGGGAGAAGGAGAGGAGGACCAAAGTTCAGCGTGGTACGTATCCATAATACTTTTAAATAAGATGAAACACAAACAAAAACAACAAAACGACCAACGAACAGTTGTGACAGGTGCAACAAACACTAACCAGAAAATAACCACCCACAAACGCAAGTGGGAAAACAGGCTACCTAAGTCTGGCTCTCAATCAGAGACAACGATAGACAGCTGCCTCTGATTGAGAACCATACCAGACATGCAACATAGAATGCCCACCCACATCACACCCTGACCAAACAAAACATAGAAACATACAAAGCAATCTATGGTCAGGGCTTGACAGTACCCTCCCCCCCAAAGGTGCGGACTCTGGCCGCAAAACCTGAACCTATAGGGGAGGGTCTGGGTGGGCATCTGTCCGCGGTGGCGGCTCTGGCACGGGACGTGGATCCCACTCCACCATAGTCTTAGCCCACTTAGGTGGTGCCATTGGAGCGGCGACCCTTGCCGCCGACCCTGGACTGGGGACCCTATCAGCGGGCCCCGAATAGACGGAAGACTCCGGCAGCGCCGGACAGGCGGGAGATTCCGGCTGCGCCGGAGTGAAGGGCGACTCCGGCCGCCCTGGAGTGAAGGGCGACTCCTGACTGGCGGGCGGCTCTGGCAGCTCAGGACAGACGGGCGGCTCTGGCAGCTCAGGACAGACGGGTGGCTCTGGCAGCTCAGGACAGACGGGCGGCTCTGGCAGCTCAGGACAGACGGGAGGCTCTGGCAGCTCAGGACAGACGAGTGGCTCTGGCAGCTCCTGACTGGAGGGAAACTCCGGCTGCTCCGGACTAGAGGGCGTCGCAGGAGGCTTCCGGACTAGAGGGCGTCGTTGGAGGCTCCGGACTAGAGGGCGTCGCTGGAGGCTCCGGACTAGAGGGCGTCGCTGGAGGCTCCGGACTAGCTTCCTTCGTTGGAGGCCTCATGCCATGGATCCTCACCGGAGGCTTCATGCCATTGATCCTCACCGGAGGCTTCGTGCCATGGATCCTCACCGGAGGCTTTGTGCCATGGATCCTCACAGGAGGCTTCGTGCCATGGATCATCACTGGAGGCTTCGTGCCATGGATCATCACT